>NC_060177.1:89326303-89331303 GCF_021184085.1 Oncorhynchus gorbuscha | reverse complement strand
ACTAATTATATACTACAGTTGCCAGGCAACTTTGTGAGACTATAAATAATGTTAAAATCAAAATGTTTAGGGCTATAGTAGAGGTAACTTGTATAAAGGGGACCTTCATCACCAGGATTCATGTGAGAAAGTGGATGTGAACCCAAGTCTCCTGCTTGTCAAAACACTGTCTTAGTCCACTCAGCCAGTCTTCAAGACTTAACTGTTGTGCTGATCCACTCTTGTTACACTGAGCGCATGGGGCCCGATTCAGACTTGAGATAAGTAGACTTAACATGGACTCCATAAAAATGTTATTACAGTCAAAAAACAGGTCACGTTAAATCAACTTGACAAAGAGTTTTGTTTTGTGAAATTCCACCTTTATTTCTTCATACAAAAGTTCTAGATTAAAGTAAAAATGTGAACTTCAATCATTGTGCTCCTGTACTGTTCCGAATTCAACCAGTCGGAGGCATTTAGTGGCTGGTGTGCCCTCTAGCAAACTCTATGGTCAAGTATAACTGCCATTTTGATTCATTGATCAGTTTTCTTGATTCTACTGCACTTATGCAAATGACAGCCTGCGTTTGTCTACTAGCTTAATGAGTTTTAGCTACTTTTTGATATACACCCAACATGATATATGCTACACTATATAGCTACTGTATGCTACACTATATAGCTACTGTATGCTACACTATATAGCTACTGTATGCTACACTATATAGCTACTGTATGCTACACTATATAGCTACTGTATGCTACACTATATAGCTACTGTATGCTACACTATATAGCTACTGTATGCTACACTATATAGCTACTGTATGCTACACTATATAGCTACTGTATGCTACACTATATAGCTACTGTATGCTACACTATATAGCTACTGTATGCTACACTATATAGCCACTGTATGCTACACTATATAGCTACTGTATGCTACACTGTATAGCTACTGTATGCTACACTATATAGCTACTGTATGCTACACTATATAGCTACTGTATGCTACACTATATAGCTACTGTATGCTACACTATATAGCTACTGTATGCTACACTATATAGCTACTGTATGCTACACTATATAGCTACTGTATGCTACACTATATAGCTACTGTATGCTACACTATATAGCTACTGTATGCTACACTATATAGCCACTGTATGCTACACTATATAGCCACTGTATGCCACACTATATAGCCACTGTATGCCACACTATATAGCCACTGTAAGCTACACTATATAGCTACTGTATGCTACACTATATAGCCACTGTATGCTACACTATATAGCCACTGTATGCTACACTATATAGCCACTGTATGCTACACTATATAGCCACTGTATGCTACACTATATAGCTACACTATATAGCTACTGTATGCTACACTATATAGCCACTGTAAGCTACACTATATAGCCACTGTATGCTACACTATATAGCCACTGTATGCTACACTATATAGCTACACTATATAGCTACTGTATGCTACACTATATAGCTACACTATATAGCCACTGTAAGCTACACTATATAGCCACTGTATGCTACACTATATAGCCACTGTATGCTGCACTATATAGCCACTGTAAGCTACACTATATAGCCACTGTATGCTACACTATATAGCCACTGTAAGCTACATTATATAGCCATTACATTACATTTACATTTACATTTAAGTCATTTAGCAGACGCTCTTATCCAGAGCGACTTACAAATTGGTGCATTCACCTTATGACATCCAGTGGAACAACCACTTTACAATAGTGCATCTAAATATTTTAAGGGGGGTGAGAAGGATTACTTTATCCTATCCTAGGTATTCCTTAAAGAGGTGGGGTTTCAGGTGTCTCCGGAAGGTGGTGATTGACTCCGCTGTCCTGGCGTCGTGAGGGAGTTTGTTCCACCATTGGGGAGCCAGAGCAGCGAACAGTTTTGACTGAGCTGAGCGGGAACTGTACTTCCTCAGTGGTAGGGAGGCGAGCAGGCCAGAGGTGGATGAACGCAGTGCCCTTATTTGGGTGTAGGGCCTGATCAGAGCCTGGAGGTACTGAGGTGCCGTTCCCCTCACAGCTCCGTAGGCAAGCACCATGGTCTTGTAGCGGATGCGAGCTTCAACTGGAAGCCAGTGGAGAGAGCGGAGGAGCGGGGTGACGTGAGAGAACTTGGGAAGGTTGAACACTAGACGGGCTGCGGCGTTCTGGATGAGTTGTAGGGGTTTAATGGCACAGGCAGGGAGCCCAGCCAACAGCGAGTTGCAGTAATCCAGACGGGAGATGACAAGTGCCTGGATTAGGACCTGCGCCGCTTCCTGTGTGAGGCAGGTCGTACTCTGCGGATGTTGTAGAGCATGAACCTACAGGAACGGGCCACCGCCTTGATATTAGTTGAGAACGACAGTTTGTTGTCCAGGATCACGCCAAGGTTCTTAGCGCTCTGGGAGGAGGACACAATGGAGTTGTCAACCGTGATGGCGAGATCATGGAACGGGCAGTCCTTCCCCGGGAGGAAGAGCAGCTCCGTCTTGCCGAAGTTCAGCTTGAGGTGGTGATCCGTCATCCACACTGATATGTCTGCCAGACATGCAGAGATGCGATTCGCCACCTGGTCATCAGAAGGGGGAAAGGAGAAGATTAATTGTGTGTCGTCTGCATAGCAATGATAGGAGAGACCATGTGAGGTTATGACAGAGCCAAGTGACTTGGTGTATAGCGAGAATAGGAGAGGGCCTAGAACAGAGCCCTGGGGACACCAGTGGTGAGAGCGCGTGGTGAGGAGACAGATTCTCGCCACGCCACCTGGTAGGAGCGACCTGTCAGGTAGGACGCAATCCAAGCGTGGGCCGCGCCGGGAGATGCCCAACTCGGAGAGGGTGGAGAGGAGGATCTGATGGTTCACAGTATCGAAGGCAGCCGATAGGTCTAGAAGGATGAGAGCAGAGGAGAGAGAGTTAGCTTTAGCGGTGCGGAGCGCCTCCGTGATACAGAGAAGAGCAGTCTCAGTTGAATGACTAGTCTTGAAACCTGACTGATTTGGATCAAGAAGGTCATTCTGAGAGAGATAGCGGGAGAGCTGACCAAGGACGGCACGTTCAAGAGTTTTGGAGAGAAAAGAAAGAAGGGATACTGGTCTGTAGTTGTTGACATCGGAGGGATCGAGTGTAGGTTTTTTCAGAAGGGGTGCAACTCTCGCTCTCTTGAAGACGGAAGGGACGTAGCCAGCGGTCAGGGATAAGTTGATGAGCGAGGTGAGGTAAGGGAGAAGGTCTCCGGAAATGGTCTGGAGAAGAGAGGAGGGGATAGGGTCGAGCGGGCAGGTTGTTGGGCGTCCGGCCGTCACAAGACGCGAGATTTCATCTGGAGAGAGAGGGAGAAAGAGGTCAGAGCACAGGGTAGGGCAGTGTGAGCAGAACCAGCGGTGTTGTTTGACTTAGCAAACGAGGATCGGATGTCGTCGATCTTCTTTTCAAAATGGTTGACGAAGTCATCTGCAGAGAGGGAGGAGGGGGGGGGGAGGAGGATTCAGGAGGGAGGAGAATGTGGCAAAGAGCTTCCTAGGGTTAGAGGCAGATGCTTGGAATTTAGAGTGGTAGAAAGTGGCTTTAGCAGCAGAGACAGAGGAGGAAAATGTAGAGAGAGGAGGGAGTGAAAGGATGCCAGGTCCGCAGGGAGGCGAGTTTTGCCTCCATTTCCGCTCGGCCTTCCGGAGCCCTGTTCTGTGAGCTCGCATTGAGTCGTCAAGCCACGGAGCGGGAGGGGAGGACCGAGCCGGCCTGGAAGATAGGGGACATAGAGAGTCAAAGGATGCAGAAAGGGAGGAGAGGAGGGTTGAGGAGGCAGAATCAGGAGATAGGTTGGAGAAGGTTTGAGCAGAGGGAAGAGATGATAGGATGGAAGAGGAGAGAGTAGCGGGGGAGAGAGAGCGAAGGTTGGGACGGCGCGATACCATCCGAGTAGGGGCAGTGTGGGAAGTGTTGGATGAGAGCGAGAGGGAAAAGGATACAAGGTAGTGGTCGGAGACTTGGAGGGGAGTTGCAATGAGGTTAGTGGAAGAACAGCATCTAGTAAAGATGAGGTCGAGCGTATTGCCTGCCTTGTGAGTAGGGGGGGAAGGTGAGAGGGTGAGGTCAAAAGAGGAGAGGAGTGGAAAGAAGGAGGCAGAGAGGAATGAGTCAAAGGTAGACGTGGGGAGGTTAAAGTCGCCCAGAACTGTGAGAGGTGAGCCGTCCTCAGGAAAGGAGCTTATCAAGGCATCAAGCTCATTGATGAACTCTCCGAGGGGACCTGGAGGGCGATAAATGATAAGGATGTTAAGCTTGAAAGGGCTGGTAACTGTGACAGCATGAAATTCAAAGGAGGCGATAGACAGATGGGTAAGGGGAGAAAGAGAGAATGACCACATGGGAGAGATAAGGATCCCTATGCCACCACCCCGCTGACCAGAAGCTCTCGGGGTGTGCGAGAAACACGTGGGCGGACGAAGAGAGAGCAGTAGGAGTAGCAGTGTTATCTGTGGTGATCCATGTTTCTGTCAGTGCCAAGAAGTCGAGGGACTGGAGGGAGGCATAGGCTGAGATGAACTCTGCCTTGTTGGCTGCAGATCGGCAGTTCCAGAGGCTACCGGAGACCTGGAACTCCACGTGGGTCGGGCGCGCTGGGACCACCAGATTAGGGTGGCAGCGGCCACGCGGTGTGGAGCGTTTGTATGGTCTGTGCAGAGAGGAGAGAACAGGGATAGACAGACACATAGTTGACAGGCTACAGAAGAGGCTACGCTAATGCAAGGAGATTGGAATGACAAGTGGACTACACGTCTCGAATGTTCAGAAAGTTAAGCTTACGTAGCAAGAATCTTATTGACTAAAATTATTAAAAATGATACAGTACTGCTGAAGTAGGCTAGCTGGCAGTGGCTGCGTTGTTGACTTTGTAGGCTAGCTGACAGTGGCTGCGTTGTTGACACTACACTAATCAAGTCGTTCCGTTGAGTGTAGTAGTTTCTAC
>NC_060177.1:89306089-89326203 GCF_021184085.1 Oncorhynchus gorbuscha | reverse complement strand
GTATAACTTTAGACCGTCCCCTCGCCCATACCCGGGCGCGGACTGAAACTACTTTTCAACGTCCATGGACGTCTGGTGCCAGTCGGTGCTCAGGGGGTGCAGATGCTAGTTACAGTAAATGGAAAGAGAGGGGCTCATGGGTAGGTGTCAGTAAGGGCCAGGAGAGGTGACATTAACTGGAGAGAGAGAGGCAGAGAGATGATCTGAACATAACAGTATGCCAGTGGAAGGGAGGACAGTAGCAGGTGAACCAACTGTGATTTGTGACTACCATGATAATTCTGTTATCGAATTTTGGGTAATTCTGTTACCAATTTGGAAACAGAATAACAAGATTATCACTTAATAATTCATAAACCAAAATGCATGTCAGTAAAAACTAATTGAAAGGTGTACTTGTTAGAACTAATTGAAAGGTGTACTTGTTAGAACTAATTGAAAGGTGTACTTGTTAGAACTAATTGAAAGGTGTACTTGTTAGAACTAATTGAAAGGTGTACTTGTTAGAACTAATTGAAAGGTGTACTTGTTAGATCTGTCAATTTTCATTATACTCCAACATCATGAGGAGAGAAATTAGGAAATATCTTAAAGATATGTGTTTTGGATCATTTTTTATTTTATTATTTTTATTTTACCTTTATTTAACTAAGCAAGTCAGTTAAGAACAAATTCTTATTTTCAATGACAGCCTACCCTGGGCTAACTGCCTTGTTCAGGGGCAGAACGACAGATTTTTTATGCAGGTGAAGGAGGACCCAAACGCGACTTAACAGAAACAGAGTTTATTAATGCTCAAAACCGAATAACTGAAATCCTCTAGATAGTAGAGGGGAAAACAACTGGAGAAGCGGCCACAGACTGCAGGTCGCTTTCGGGTAGGCGCAGGCCGTAGTCAACTGAGACACCTGCTCACACGCAGCGTCTGAAGAAGGCACAAAACACGACAGGACAGGGTGATACACAATCACGGCAAAAACACGACAGGACAGGGCGAAACGCAATTACAGCATGGAATACAAAACAAGGAACCGATGGAACAGGAACGGATCACAAAGGAATAAATAGGGAGTCTAATCAGGGGAAAGGATCGGGAACAGGTGTGGGAAGACTAAATGATGATTAGGGGAATAGGAACAGCTGGGAGCAGGAACGGAACGACAGAGAGAAGAGAGAGCGAGAGAGTGAAAGGGGGAGGGGGAGAGAGAGGGATAGAACCAAACAAGACCAGCAGAGGGAAACGAATAGCATGGGGAGCACAGGGACAAGACATGACAATAAATGACAAACATGACAGTACCCCCACTCACCGAGCGCCTCCTGGCGCACTCGAGGAGGAATCCTGGCGGCAACGGAGGAAATCATCGATGAGCGAACGGTCCAGCACGTCCCGAGACGGAACCCAACTCCTTTCCTCAGGACCGTAACCCTCCCAATCCACTAGGTATTGGTGACCCCGTCCCGAGAACGCATGTCCATAATTTTATGTACCTTGTAAATAGGTGCGCTCTCGACAAGGACGGGAGGGGGAGGGAAGACGAACGGGGGTGCGAAGAAAGGGCTTAACACAGGAGACATGGAAGACAGGATGGACGCGACGAAGATGTCGCGGAAGAAGCAGTCGCACAGCGACAGGATTGACGACCTGGGAGACACGGAACGGACCAATGAACCGCGGAGTCAACTTACGAGAAGCTGTCGTAAGAGGAAGGTTGCGAGTGGAAAGCCACACTCTCTGGCCGCAACAATACCTTGGACTCTTAATCCTGCGTTTATTGGCGGCTCACCGTCTGTGCCCTGTAACGGCAAAGTGCAGACCTCACCTCCTCCAGGTGCGCTCACAACGTTGGACAAACGCTTGAGCGGAGGGAACGCTGGACTCGGCAAGCTGGGATGAGAACAGAGGAGGCTGGTAACCCAGACTACTCTGAAACGGAGATAACCCGGTAGCAGACGAAGGAAGCGAATTGTGAGCGTATTCTGCCCAGGGGAGCTGTTCTGCCCAAGACGCAGGGTTCCTGAAAGAAAGGCTGCGTAGTATGCGACCAATCGTCTGATTGGCCCTCTCTGCTTGACCGTTAGACTGGGGATGAAACCCGGAAGAGAGACTGACGGACGCACCAATCAAACGACAGAACTCCCTCCAAAACTGTGACGTGAATTGCGGACCTCTGTCTGAAACGGCGTCTAACGGGAGGCCATGAATTCTGAATACATTCTCAATAATGATTTGTGCCGTCTCCTTAGCGGAAGGAAGTTTAGCGAGGGAATGAAATGTGCCGCCTTAGAGAACCTATCGACAACCGTCAGAATCACAGTCTTCCCGCAGACAAAGGCAGACCGGTAATGAAGTCTAAGGCAATGTGAGACCATGGTCGAGAAGGAATGGGGAGCGGTCTGAGACGACCGGCAGGAGGAGAGTTACCCGACTTAGTCTGCGCGCAGTCCGAACAGGCAGCCACGAAACGGCGCGTGTCACGCTCCTGAGTCGGCCACCAAAAGCGCTGGCGAATAGACGCAAGAGTGCCTCGAACACCGGGATGACCCGCTAACTTGGCAGAGTGAGCCCACTGAAGAACAGCCAGACGAGTGGAAACAGGAACGAAAAGGAGGTTACTAGGACAAGCGCGCGGCGACGCAGTGTGCGTGAGTGCTTGCTTAACCTGTCTTTCAATTCCCCAGACTGTTAACCCGACAACACGCCCATAAGGAAGAATCCCCTCGGGATCAGTAGAAGCCACAGAAGAACTAAACAGACGGGATAAGGCATCAGGCTTGGTGTTCTTGCTACCCGGACGGTAAGAAATCACAAACTCGAAACGAGCGAAAAACAACGCCCAACGAGCTTGACGGGCATTAAGTCGTTTGGCAGAACGGATGTACTCAAGGTTCTTATGGTCTGTCCAAACGACAAAAGGAACGGTCGCCCCTCCAACCACTGTCGCCATTCGCCTAGGGCTAAGCGGATGGCGAGCAGTTCACGGTTACCCACATCATAGTTGCGCTCAGATGGCGACAGGCGATGAGAAAATAAGCGCAAGGATGAACCTTATCGTCAGACTGGAAGCGCTGGGATAGAATGGCTCCCACGCCACCTCTGAAGCGCCAACCTCGACAATGAATTGTCTAGTGACGTCAGGAGTAACGAGGATAGGAGCGGACGTAAAACGTTCTTTTAGAAGATCAAAAGCTCCCTGGGCGGAACCGGACCACTTAAAACACGTCTTGACAGAAGTAAGAGCTGTGAGAGGGGCAGCAACTTGACCGAAATTACGAATGAAACGCCGATAGAAATTAGCGAAACCTAAAAGCGCTGCAACTCGACACGTGACCTGAACGGGCCAATCACTGACAGCTTGGACCTTAGCGGAATCCATCTGAATGCCTTCAGCGGAAATAACGGAACCGAGAAAAGTAACGGAGGAGACATGAAAAGAGCACTTCTCAGCCTTTACATAGAGACAATTCTCTAAAAGGCGCTGTAGAACACGTCGAACGTGCTGAACATGAATCTCGAGTGACGGAGAAAAAAATCAGGATATCGTCAAGATAGACAAAAACGAAAATGTTCAGCATGTCTCTCAGAACATCATTAACTAATGCCTGAAAACAGCTGGCGCATTGGCGAGACCGAACGGCAGAACCCGGTACTCAAAATGCCCTAACGGAGTATTAAACGCCGTTTCCACTCGTCCCCCCTCTCTGATGCGCACGAGATGGTAAGCGTTACGAAGGTCCAACTTAGTAAAGCACCTGGCTCCCTGCAGAATCTCGAAGGCTGATGACATAAGGGGAAGCGGATAACGATTCTTAACCGTTATGTCATTCAGCCTCGATAATCCACGCAGGGGCGCAGAGTACCGTCCTTCTTCTTAACAAAAAGAACCCCGCCCCGGCCGGAGAGGAAGAAGGCACTATGGTACCGGCGTCAAGAGACACAGACAAATAATCCTCGAGAGCCTTACGTTCGGGAGCCGACAGAGAGTATAGTCTACCTCGAGGAGGAGTGGTCCCCGGAAGGAGATCAATACTACAATCATACGACCGGTGAGGAGGAAGGGAGTTGGCTCGGGACCGACTGAAGACCGTGCGCAGATCATGATATTCCTCCGGCACTCCTGTCAAATCGCCAGGTTCCTCCTGAGAAGTAGGGACAGAAGAAACGGGAGGGATGGCAGACATTAAACACTTCACATGACAAGAAACGTTCCAGGATAGGATAGAATTACTAGACCAATTAATAGAAGGATTATGACATACTAGCCAGGGATGACCCAAAACAACAGGTGTAAACGGTGAACGGAAAATCAAAAAAGAAATAGTCTCACTGTGGTTACCAGATACTGTGAGGGTTAAAGGTAGTGTCTCAAATCTGATACTGGGAAGATGACTACCATCTAAGGCGAACATGGGCGTAGGCTTATCTAACTCTCTGAAAGGAATGTCATGTTTCCGAACCCATGCTTCGTCCATGAAACAACCCTCAGCCCCAGAGTCTATCAAGGCACTACATGTAGCGCCCGAACCGGTCCAGCGTAGGTGGACCGACAAAGTAGTACAGGACTTTGATGGAGAGACTTGAGTAGTTGCGCTCACCTGTAGCCCTCCGCTACAGATGAGCTCTGGCTTTTACTGGACATGAATTAACGAAATGTCCAGCAACTCCACAATAGAGGCACAGGCGGTTGGTGATCCTCCGTCTCTCTCCTTATTCGAGATGCGAATCCCTCCCAGCTGCATGGGCTCAGTCTCAAAGCCAGAGGGGGAGATGGCTGCGATGCGGAGCAGGGAAACACCGTTGATGCGAGCTCTCTTCCACGAGCCCGGTGACGAAGATCTACCCGTCGTTCTATGCGGATGGCGAGAGCAATCAAAGAGTCCACATCTGAAGGAACCTCCCGGGAGAGAATCTCATCCTTAACCATAGCGTGGAGTCCCTCCAGAAAACGAGCGAGCAGCGCCGGCTCGTTCCACTCACTAGAGGCAGCAAGAGTGCGAAACTCAATGGAATAATCCGTTATGGACCGTTCACCTTGGCATAAGGAAGCCAGGGCCCTAGAAGCCTCCCCACCAAAAACTGAACGGTCAAAAACCCGAATCATCTCCTCTTTAAAGTTCTGGAAATCGTTAGAGCAAACAGCCCTTGCCTCCCAGATAGCTGTGCCCCATTCTCGAGCCCGGCCAGTGAGGAGTGAGATGACGTAAGCAACCCGAGCTCTCTCTAGAGTATGTGTTGGGTTGAGAGAGAACACAATCTCACACTGCGTGAGAAAGGAGCGGCACTCAGTGGGCTGCCCGGAGTAGCAAGGTGGGTTATTAACCCTAGGTTCTGGAGGCTCGGCAGGCCAGGAAGTAACAGGTGGCACGAGACGTAGACTCTGGAACTGTCCAGAGAGGTCGGAAACCTGAGCAGCCAGGTTTTCCACGGCCTGGCGAGCAGCGGACAATTCCTGCTCGTGTCTGCCGAGCATGGCTCCTTGGATCTCGACGGCAGTGTAACGAGCGTCAGAAGTCGCTGGGTCCATTCTTTGATCGGTTCCTTCTGTTATGCAGGTGAAGGAGGACCCAAACGCGACTTAACAGAAACAGAGTTTATTAATGCTCAAAACCGAATAACTGAAATCCTCTAGATAGTAGAGGGAAAACAACTGGAGAAGCGGCCACAGACTGCAGGTCGCTTCGGGTAGGCGCAGGCCGTAGTCAACTGAGACACCTGCTCACACGCAGCGTCTGAAGAAGGCACAAAACACGACAGGACAGGGTGATACACAATCACGGCAAAAACACGACAGGACAGGGCGAAACGCAATTACAGCATGGAATACAAAACAAGGAACCGATGGAACAGGAACGGATCACAAAGGAATAAATAGGGAGTCTAATCAGGGGAAAGGATCGGGAACAGGTGTGGGAAGACTAAATGATGATTAGGGGAATAGGAACAGCTGGGAGCAGGAACGGAACGACAGAGAGAAGAGAGAGCGAGAGAGTGAAAGGGGAGGGGGAGGATTTGTGGCTGGTTATTTTCAGTCTTTGTGTGTCTGCTCCAGATAGAACTGTTTCGGTTTTCACTTTGTTGTTTTGTATTTTGAAGTGTTAAGTTTCATTTAAAAAAAGAAAACAAACACTTACCACGCTGCGCTTTGGTCCGATCCTCTTCTGCCTCTGAATGCCGTTACACATATATGTATATATTTATACACATTACCAGTCAAAAGTTTGAACACCTAGTCATTCCAGGGTTTTTCTTTATTTTTACTATTTTCTACTTTGTAGAATAATAGTGAAGACATCAAAACTAATAACACTTATGGAATCATGTTGTACCCAAAAGAGTGTCAAACAAATCAAAATATTTCATATTTGAGATTCTTCAAAGTAGCCACCCTTTTCCTTGATGACAGCTTTGCACACTGTTGGTATTCTCTCAATCAGCTTCATGAGGTGGTCACCGGGAATGCATTTACATTAATAGGTGTGCCTTGTTAAAAGTTCATTTGCTAATTTCTAACCATCTTAATGCATTTAATCCAATCAGTTGTATTGTTACAAGGTAGGGGTGGTATACAGAAGATAAGTCCATATTATGGCAAAAACAGCTCAAATAAGCAATGAAAAACGACAGTTCATCATTAATTTAAGACATGAAGGTCGCAAAAACCATCAAGCGCTATGATGAAACTGGCTCTCATGAGGACCGCCACAGGAAAAGACCCAGAGTTACCTCTGCTGCAGAGGATAAGTTCATTAGAGTTACCAGCCTCAGAAATCAGCAATTAACTGCACCTCAGATTGCGCTTCAGAGTTCAAGTAACAGACACATCTCAACATCAACTGTACAGAGGAGACTGCGTGAATCAGGCCTTGATGGTCAAATTGCTGAAAAGAAACCACCACTAAAGGCCACCAATAAGAAGAAGAAACTTGCTTGGGCCAAGAAACATGAGAAATGGATATTAGACCGGAGGAAATCTGTCCTTTGGTCCAATTTTGTGATTTTTGGTTCCAACTCAGAAATCTTTGTGAGATGCAGAGTAGGTGAACAGATTATTCTGCATGTGTGGTTCCACTGTGAAGCATGGAGGAGGAGGTGTGATGGTGATTTGCCGGTGACACTGTCAGTGATTTATTTAGAAGTTGGCGAACACTAACCAGCATGGTTATGCCATCTCATCTGGTTTATGATAGTGGGACTATCAGTCTGTTTTTCAATGAGCATATTAGACCCAAACACACCTCCGTGGCTGTGTAAGGGCTATTTGACCAAGAATGAGAGTGATGGAGTGCTGCATCAGATGACCTGGCCTCCATAATCATCGACTCAACCCAATTGAGATGTCTTGGGATGAGTTGGACCGCAGAGTGAAGGAAAAGCAGCCAACAAGTGCTAAGCATATGTGGGAACTCCGTCAAGACTGATGGAAAAGTATTCCTCGTGAAACTGGTTGAATTACCGACCGAGGGGGAGGCCCAGTTATCATATAAAATATAAAATTTCAAAACAATTAAACTGCAAACATTTGCCTCCACCCTATGGCAAAATGTGTAGAATTGCATGAAATTAATTAGAACATTTAAATCTTCTCCTCCCGATGCCAAAATGTAGAATTGCATCAATCTTGCTTAAAAACTGAACATTATCTCTACGCCCCAATGGCAAAATGTGCAGAATTGGAGGAAATTAACTATTTCTTTTAAATGCCCTCTTCGCTGTTGTAACGTGCGTGTTTGAGGGAGACCAAGGCGCAGCGTAATTTGTGGTCATCATATTTATTTAAATGAGATCCACCAACAAAATAACAAAGTGAAACCAAAACGCATCAGTCCCGTTCCGTGGGCTACAAGAGCTGTACAAAAACAACATCCCACAAAATGAAGGTGGCAAAACAGGCTGCCTATGTGGCGATTCCCATTCAGAGACAATGATAGACAGCTGTCCCTGATTGAGAACCATACCTGGCCAAAACATAGAAATAAAGAACATAGAGTTTCCTGTTGTCAGGGCGTGACAGCTGTCAGAATGGACGCCAAAACATTTTGCGCGTCGGTATGGATGTGGGTATTGCTACTCATGATGAGTTCCATATTTTTGTGGCCCCCAACTCCATCAAAGTTGCCAATCCCTTCTCTAGAGCCTACACCAGGGTTCCCCAACTGGTGGCCACTGGGCTGAATTTGGCCCATGGGTGGTTTTATTTGGCCACCATGTTTTCTGAGCAAAAAATACACCAGGAAATAATTTGTAAGTGATTTTCATTTTGGAAACGTAGTGAATTCGGAAAGTTCAGACCACTTGACTTTTTCCACATTTTGTTACTTTACAGCCTTATTCTAAAGTGGATGAAATTATTTTTTCCCCTCGTCAATCTACACAAAAACCCATAATGACAAAGCAAAAACAGGTTTTTAGAAATTTTAGCAACGTTATTCAAAATAAAAATCTGAAATATCACATTTACATAAGTATTCAGACCCATTACTCAGTACTTTGTTGAAGCACCTTTGGCAGTGATTATTATAGCCTTGAGACGTCTTGGCTACAAGCTTGGCACACCTGTATTTGGGGAGTTTCTCCCATTCTTCTCTGCAGATTCTCTCAAGCTCTGTCAGGTTGGATGGGGAGCGTCGCTGCACAGCTATTTTCAGGTCTCTCTGGAGATGTTCGATCAGGTTCAAGATCAGGCTCTGGCTGGGCCACTCAAGGACATTCAAACACTTGTCCCGAAGCCACTCCTGTGTCGTCTTGGATGTGTGCTTAGGGTCGTTTTCCTGTTGGAAGGTCAACCTTCACCCCCAGTCTGAGATCCTGAACGCTATGGAGCACTTTTTCATCAATGATCTCTCTGTACTTTGCTCCATTCATCTTTCCCTCGTTCCTGACTAGTCTCTCAGTCCCTGCTGCTGAAAAACATCCCCACAGCATGATGCTGCCACCACGCTTCACCGTAGGGATGGTGCCACATTTCCTCCAGATGTGACGCTTGGCATTCAGGCCAAGGAGTTCAATATTGGTTTCATCAGACCAGAGAATCTTGTTTCTCATGGTCTGAGAATCCTTTAGCTGCCCTTTGGCAAACTCTAAGCAAGCTGTCATGTGCTTTTTACTGAGGAGTGGCTTCCGTCTGGCCACTCTACAATAAAGACCTGATTGGTGGAGTGCTGCAGAGATGGTTGTCCTTCTGGAAGATTCTCCCATCTCCACAGAGGAACTCTGGAGCTCCTTCAGAGTGACCATCAGGTTCTTAGTCACCTCCCTGACTGAGGCCCTCCTCCCCCGATAGCTAAGTTTGGCCGGGCGGCCAGCTCTAAGAAGAGTCTTGGTAGTTCCAAACTTCTTCCATTTAAGAGTGATAGAGGCCACTGTTTCCTTGGGGACCTGGTACAAAGAACATCCAGGCAACTTAAACACAACTGTGGGAAGCATTGGAGTCAACATGGGCCAGCATCCATGTGGAACGCTTTTCGGCAGCTTGTAGAGTCCATGAATTGAAGCTGTTCTGAGGGAGAAACTCAATATGAGGAAGGTGTTCCTAATGTTTTCTATACATAACAGGCCTACACTTAATAAAAATGTTTCAAAAGGGATCTTCAGCTGTCCCCATAGGAAAGCCCTTTTTGGTACCATGTAGAACCCTCTGTAGAAAGGGTTCTTCAATAGGGACAGCCCAAGAACCCTTTTAGGTTCTAGATAGCACCGTTTTTTCTAAGAGTGCATGGGCAGGATGTGGTTAAGACATTTTTGGGGGTATAAACCTAGCCTAAGGATAAGAAGTCACATGGTTTGCAATAAACACAATGTGGGCAGGATGTGTTAAAGAAAAAATATATATTTAAAGGCCCGAGTTGGCAATGTAAGATGTAAACAGCAACATCGGGCTGATTTCTCTAACAGTTAAGAGCGTTGAAGCCCGAGGATAAACTTCTCAGCTGTTTTGGTCCTATAGCTACCACATGATAGCCTCGTGTACCACCCTGTGCACAGTCCCGCGCAGATACATCCGTGGTCCTGCATTATGCTCATCTGAATATCTGCGATGCTGCTCGTGGCAACGTCACATCGCTGAGTCTCAGTGTAAGTTATACAACATTTGAATAGGTTTCTCAGTGTTACTCTGTTTGACGTTGAACATTATCCCCTATCAGGATAGAGATTTGACCTTTGTGAACATCTGTGGGTGAATTGTTCATCTTTCTGCTGAATCAGAAGGCCCATCACAGTGTATGCTTTGATATCATATTATTGCATATTGGATCTGGGCGGAAAATAGTGATATTTTGCAGTTTATTCTATTTGTATTTGTTTACATAGTTGAGGTAGTTTCATGTGAAGGATAAACTAAAGGCATTTATATTCAAATACAGAAAAATAAATTATTTTAACATATTTTGAATACTTCTCAGAAAACCACTTTATATATTATAACACCTTGTAAAAACAAATCATGTATAATAGGTTAGTAAATAGTTTATTTATAATTTATTAATCATTACTTCCACATTTGTAAATGTTAGTAAGCTAGTTATTCACACATTTATAAACAACTTATAAAGCTGAGATCCACGGCAGTGGGAAACAGAGCCATGGCTGCCCTACCACGGTCTCTATTGTTTTTGGCAGCCCCGCCACGGTCTCTATTGTTTTTGGCTGCCCTAACACGGTCTCTATTGTTTTTGGCTGCCCTACCACGGTCTCTATTGTTTTTGGCTGCCCCACCACAGTCTCTATTGTTTTTGGCTGCCCCGCCACGGTCTCTATTGTTTTGGGCTGCCCCGCCACGGTCTCTATTGTTTTGGGCTGCCCCGACACGGTCTCTATTGTTTTTGGCTGCCCCGCCACGGTCTCTATTGTTTTTGGCTGCCCCGCCACGGTCTCTATTATTTTGGGCTGCCCCGCCACGGTCTCTATTGTTTTGGGCTGCCCCGCCACGGTCTCTATTGTTTTGGGCTGCCCCGCCACGGTCTCTATTGTTTTGGGCTGCCCTACCACGGTCTCTATTGTTTTGGGCTGCCCTACCACGGTCTCTATTGTTTTGGGCTGCCCCGCCACGGTCTCTATTGTTTTGGGCTGCCCCGCCACGGTCTCTATTGTTTTTGGCTGCCCTACCACGGTCTCTATTATTTTTGGCTGCCCTAACACGGTCTCTATTGTTTTTGGCAGCCCCACCACGGTCTCTATTGTTTTTGGCAGCCCCGCCACGGTCTCTATTGTTTTGGGCTGCCCCGCCACGGTCTCTATTGTTTTTGGCTGCCCCGCCACGGTCTCTATTGTTTTTGGCAGCCCCGCCACGGTCTCTATTGTTTTTGGCTGCCCGCCACGGTCTCTATTGTTTTTGGCTGCCCTAACACGGTCTCTATTGTTTTTGGCTGCCCGCCACGGTCTCTATTGTTTTTGGCTGCCCTAACACGGTCTCTATTGTTTTTGGCTGCCCGCCACGGTCTCTATTGTTTTTGGCTGCCCGCCACGGTCTCTATTGTTTTTGGCAGCCCCACCACGGTCTCTATTGTTTTTGGCTGCCCCGCCACGGTCTCTATTGTTTTTGGCAGCCCCACCACGGTCTCTATTGTTTTTGGCAGCCCCACCACGGTCTCTATTGTTTTTGGCTGCCCTAACACGGTCCTCTATTGTTTTTGGCAGCCCCACCACGGTCTCTATTGTTTTTGGCAGCCCCACCACGGTCTCTATTGTTTTTGGCTGCCCCACCACGGTCTCTATTGTTTTTGGCAGCCCCGCCACGGTCTCTATTGTTTTTGGCAGCCCCACCACGGTCTCTATTGTTTTTGGCAGCCCCACCATGGTCTCTATTGTTTTTGGCAGCCCCGCCACGGTCTCTATTGTTTTTGGCTGCCCGCCACGGTCTCTATTGTTTTTGGCTGCCCTAACACGGTCTCTATTGTTTTTGGCTGCCCGCCACGGTCTCTATTGTTTTTGGCTGCCCTAACACGGTCTCTATTGTTTTTGGCTGCCCTACCACGGTCTCTATTGTTTTTGGCTGCCCTAACACGGTCTCTATTGTTTTTGGCTGCCCGCCACGGTCTCTATTGTTTTTGGCTGCCCGCCACGGTCTCTATTGTTTTTGGCAGCCCCACCACGGTCTCTATTGTTTTTGGCTGCCCCGCCACGGTCTCTATTGTTTTTGGCAGCCCCACCACGGTCTCTATTGTTTTTGGCAGCCCCACCACGGTCTCTATTGTTTTTGGCTGCCCTAACACGGTCTCTATTGTTTTTGGCAGCCCCACCACGGTCTCTATTGTTTTTGGCAGCCCCACCACGGTCTCTATTGTTTTTGGCTGCCCCACCACGGTCTCTATTGTTTTTGGCAGCCCCGCCACGGTCTCTATTGTTTTTGGCAGCCCCACCACGGTCTCTATTGTTTTTGGCAGCCCCACCATGGTCTCTATTGTTTTTGGCAGCCCCGCCACGGTCTCTATTGTTTTTGGCTGCCCGCCACGGTCTCTATTGTTTTTGGCTGCCCTAACACGGTCTCTATTGTTTTTGGCTGCCCGCCACGGTCTCTATTGTTTTTGGCTGCCCTAACACGGTCTCTATTGTTTTTGGCTGCCCTACCACGGTCTCTATTGTTTTTGGCTGCCCTAACACGGTCTCTATTGTTTTTGGCTGCCCGCCACGGTCTCTATTGTTTTTGGCTGCCCTAACACGGTCTCTATTGTTTTTGGCAGCCCCGCCACGGTCTCTATTGTTTTTGGCAGCCCCACCACGGTCTCTATTGTTTTTGGCTGCCCTAACACGGTCTCTATTGTTTTTGGCTGCCCTACCACAGTCTCTATTGTTTTTGGCTGCCCTAACACGGTCTCTATTGTTTTTGGCTGCCCTACCACTGTCTCTATTGTTTTTGGCTGCCCTAACACGGTCTCTATTGTTTTTGGCTGCCCCACCACGGTCTCTATTGTTTTTGGCTGCCCTACCACGGTCTCTATTGTTTTTGGCTGCCCTAACACGGTCTCTATTGTTTTTGGCTGCCCTAACACGGTCTCTATTGTTTTTGGCAGCCCCACCACGGTCTCTATTGTTTTTGGCTGCCCTACCACGGTCTCTATTGTTTTTGGCTGCCCTAACACGGTCTCTATTGTTTTTGGCTGCCCCACCACGGTCTCTATTGTTTTTGGCTGCCCTAACACGGTCTCTATTGTTTTTGGCTGCCCTACCACGGTCTCTATTGTTTTTGGCTGCCCCACCACGGTCTCTATTGTTTTTGGCTGCCCCACCACGGTCTCTATTGTTTTTGGCTGCCCTAACACGGTCTCTATTGTTTTTGGCTGCCCTAACACGGTCTCTATTGTTTTTGGCTGCCCTAACACGGTCTCTATTGTTTTTGGCTGCCCTAACACGGTCTCTATTGTTTTTGGCTGCCCCACCACGGTCTCTATTGTTTTTGGCTGCCCTAACACGGTCTCTATTGTTTTTGGCTGCCCTAACATGGGCTCTATTGTTTTTGGCTGCCCCACCACGGTCTCTATTGTTTTTGGCTGCCCTACCACGGTCTCTATTGTTTTTGGCAGCCCTACCACGGTCTCTATTGTTTTTGGCTGCCCTACCACGGTCTCTATTGTTTTTGGCTGCCCTAACACGGTCTCTATTGTTTTTGGCTGCCCCACCATGGTCTCTTTTGTTTTTGGCTGCCCTAACACGGTCTCTATTGTTTTTGGCTGCCTACCACAGTCTCTATTGTTTTTGGCTGCCTACCACGGTCTCTATTGTTTTTGTTGTTGAGCTCAGGAATGTCACCCAGTGTGATTTTTTTAAATGATCAGTACATAGTATTGTTACTGCATTGTCGGAACTAGAAGCACAAGCATTTCGCTACACTCGCATTGACATCTGCTAACCATGTGTCTGTGACAAATACATTTGATTTGAATTGATTAGATTTATTGTGCTCATCTGTCGTGCGTACAATGACATCCGATGGGGGGGTAATTGTACAATGACATCCGATGGGGGGGGTAATTGTACAATGACATCCGATGGGGGGGTAATTGTACAATGACATCCGATGGGGGGTAATTGTACAATGACATCCGATGGGGGGGTAATTGTACAATGACGTCCGATGGGGGGGTGTAATTGTACAATGACATCCGATGGGGGGGTAATTGTACAATGACGTCTGATGGGGGGAGAGGGGGTAATTTTGTTTTCAGTAACTTATCTGTTGTAATATTGCACTCTCTTCAAGCACTTTTTGATTGCAAATAGTTTTGAATGTCTATGATATCATATAGTGCTTGAAGAAATATTGCTCGTAACAGGCTGTCTGTCTGTCATCCGTGCTAAAACAAACATTTAATCGTATAATCAAATCTATTTTTTTATTTGTCACATACACATGGTTATCAGATGTTAAAATGGGAGTGTAGCGAAATGCTGCATCATGTTTACTCGTGTGTTTGTATGTCATAATGAACAACAAATCTTCAATAAATTGATTTGACGTTGCCATTTTACAAGTACATGTATTTAAGTATACTGTACATTCAGATGTTAGTCATATATTTAGTGAATATGGCTGAAATCTATCATTACCTCAAAGATGTTAACATTGACTGCATTTACACTTGTCCCCCTAGTAACTCTGCCCCACAATGTCAGATCCTCACAGGTTAAAGTGCTTGTTATTCAGAAGTGTCCTTCACAATAGTTAGAGGGGACTTACATGTATTTTCATGTTGTCAACATTTTTGACTATCCTATTTGGGTGCTTGTACATTTTACCCCTTAGATATGACAATAGGCCTACAGTTTTCACATCTCGGGCCTAGAAAGTCACTTTCCTATGAGGTAAAGTTCTCCTGGTTCAGTAGCGTCTCTTCCAGTTTTCTCAGAGGGATGATTGTCATGTTTGTCATTTATTATCATGTCTTGTCCCTGTGCTCCCCATTCTATTCGTTTCCCTCTGCTGGTCTTATTTAGGTTCTTTCCCTCTTTCTATCCCTCTCTCTCCCCCTCCCTCTCTCACTCTCTCGCTCTCTCTTCTCTCTATCGTTCCGTTCCTGCTCCCAGCTGTTCCTATTCCCCTAATCATCATTTAGTCTTCCCACACCTGTTCCCGATCCTTTCCCCTGATTGGAGTCCCTATTTATTCCTTTGTGTTCCGTTCCTGTCCTGTCGGTTCCTTGTTTAGAATTCACCGTGCTGTGATTGTGTTTCGCCCTGTCCTGTCGTGTTTTTTGCCTTCATCAGATGCTGCGTGTGAGCAGGTGTCTCTGTCAACTACGGCCTGCGCCTACCCGGAGCGACCTGCAGTCTGTGGCCGCTTCTCCTGTTATTCCCCTCTACAGACTAGAGGATTTCTGTTATTCCCTGTTTGGACATTTCCTGTTAAGGATTCAGGATTTGTCGTTTTCTGTTTGGACTTGAATAAACTCTGTTTCTGTTAAGTCGCTTTTGGGTCCTCTTTCACCTGCATGACAGAAGGAACCGACCAAGGAATGGACCCAGCGACTTCAGACGCTCGTTACACTGCCGTCGAGATCCAAGGAGCCATGCTCGGCAGACACGAGCAGGAATTGTCTGCTGCTCGCCATGCCGTGGAGAACCTGGCCGCTCAGGTTTCCGACCTCTCTGGACAGTTCCAGAGTCTACGTCTCGTGCCACCTGTTACTTCCTGGCCTGCCGAGCCTCCAGAACCTAGGGTTAATAACCCACCTTGCTACTCCGGGCAGCCCACTGAGTGCCGCTCCTTTCTCACGCAGTGTGAGATTGTGTTCTCTCTCCAACCCAACACATACTCTAGAGAGAGAGCTCGGGTTGCTTACGTCATTTCACTCCTTACTGGCCGGGCTCGAGAATGGGGCACAGCTATCTGGGAGGCAAGGGCTGATTGCTCTAACAAGTTCCAGAACTTTAAAGAGGAGATGATTCGGGTTTTTGACCGTTCAGTTTTTGGTGGGGAGGCTTCTAGGGCCCTGGCTTCCTTATGCCAAGGTGAACGGTCCATAACGGATTATTCTATTGAGTTTCGCACTCTTGCTGCCTCTAGTGAGTGGAACGAGCCGGCGCTGCTCGCTCGTTTTCTGGAGGGACTCCACGCAGTGGTTAAGGATGAGATTCTCTCCCGGGAGGTTCCTTCAGATGTGGACTCTTTGATTGCTCTCGCCATCCGCATAGAACGACGGGTAGATCTTCGTCACCGGGCTCGTGGAAGAGAGCTCGCATCAACGGTGTTTCCCTGCTCCGCATCGCAACCATCTCCCTCCTCTGGCTTTGAGACTGAGCCCATGCAGCTGGGAGGGATTCGCATCTCGACTAAGGAGAGGGAACGGAGGATCACCAACCGCCTGTGCCTCTATTGCGGAGTTGCTGGACATTTTGTTAATTCATGTCCAGTAAAAGCCAGAGCTCATCTGTAAGCGTGAGGGCTACAGGTGAGCGCAACTACTCAAGTCTCTCCATCAAAATCCTGTACTACTTTGTCGGTCCATCTACGCTGGACCGGTTCGGGTGCTACATGTAGTGCCTTGATAGACTCTGGGGCTGAGGGTTGTTTCATGGACGAAGCATGGGTTCGAAACATGACATTCCTTTCTGAGAGTTAGAGAAGCCTACGCCCATGTTCGCCTTAGATGGCAGTCATCTTCCCAGTATCAGATTTGAGACACTACCTTAACCCTCACAACTGTCATGTTTTGTCATTTATTATCATGTCTTGTCCCTGTGCTCCCCATTCTATTCGTTTCTCTGCTGGTCTTATTTAGGTTCTTTCCCTCTTTCTATCCCTCTCTCTCCCCCCTCCCTCTCTCTCTCGCTCTCTCTTCTCTCTATCGTTCCGTTCCTGCTCCCAGCTGTTCCTATTCCCCTAATCATCATTTAGTCTTCCCACACCCTGTTCCGATCCTTTCCCCTGATTGGAGTCCCTATTTATTCCTTTGTGTTCCTGTTTCCTGTCCTGTCGGTTCCTTGTTTAGGAATTCACCGTGCTGTGATTGTGTTTCGCCCCTGTCCTGTCGTGTTTTTTGCCTTCATCAGATGCTGCGTGTGAGCAGGTGTCTCTGTCAACTACGGCCTGCGCCTACCAGAAGCGACCTGCAGTCTGTGGCCGCTTCTCCCTGTTATTCCCCTCTACAGACTAGAGGATTTCTGTTATTCCCTGTTTGGACATTTCCTGTTAAGGATTCAGGATTTGTCGTTTCTGTTTGGACTTGAATAAACTCTGTTTCTGTTAAAAATCGCTTTTGGGTCCTCTTTCACCTGCATGACAATGATGGGGAATATGCTTGACTTAAAGCATTATGCAAAATGTAAATATAAATATGTTTATTCCACAGTCTAATTATGTCTGACATGTTTCAATGTAGATTGTGTTCTTACCCTTTGTTCTAGTTTCTGTGGCTTGAAGCCTGACTACATCACAGGAGAACATAGAACTTAGAGGGAGTCAGTAAACACCATAGAGAGAAGGAGATGGATGCCCGTTGACCGTGGCTTCCCATCCCGGGGAAATACAAAGTAAGCTCATCCTACAACTTCTTGAAGTGAATAATAATAACGCAGGTTCCGTAGATTTTTCGTTGTAATGCTCATTGAATGATTATTGTTTGTTGACAGTGAATCCCCTGCCCAGAGGCTCCCCCACCTCAACCCACCCCCACCCCCACCCCCACCTCAGCCACCCCACCCCCCCCCACCTCAACCCCACCCCACCCCCACCTCAACCCACCCCACCCCACCCCCACCTCAACACACCCCACCCCCACCCCACCCCCACCTCAACCCACCCCACCCCACCCCCACCCCCACCTCAACACACCCCACCCCCCACCCCCACCCCCCACCTCAACCCACCCCACCCCCACCTCAACCCACCCCACCCCCACCCCCACCTCCAACCCCACGCCCACCCCCACCCCCACCTCAACCACCCCACCCCCACCCCACCTCAACCCACCCCACCCCCACCTCAACCCACCCCACCCCACCCCCCACCAACCCACCCCACCCCCACCTCAACCCACCCCACCCCACCCCCACCTCAACCCAAACTACCCCCACCTCAACCCACCCCACCCCCACCCCCAGCTCAACCCACCCCACCCCCACCTCAACCCACCCCACCCCACCTCAACCCACCCCACCCCCACCTCAACCCACCCCCACCCCACCCCCACCTCAACCCACGCCACCCCTACCCCCACCTCAACTCCACCCCCACCCCCACCCCCACCTCAACCTGCCCCACCCCCACCTCAACCCACCCCACCCCACCCCCACCCCCAGCTCAACCCACCCCACCCCACCTCAACCCACCCCACCCCCACCTCAACCCACCCCACCCCACCCCACCTCAACCCAAACTACCCCCACCTCAACCCATCCCACCCCCCACCCCAGCTTCAAACCCACCCCACCCCCACCCCAGCCTCAGCCCACCCCACCCCCACCTCCAGCCACCCCACCCCCCACCTCAACCCACCCCCACCCCCACCCCCACCTCAACCCATCCACCCCCCCACCTCAACCCACCCCACCCCACCTCAACCCACCCCACCCCCACCCCCACCTCAACCCACCCCACCCCCACCTCAACCCACCCCCACCTCAACCCACCCCCACCTCAACCCACCCCACCCCCACCTCAACCCACCCCCACCCCCACCCCCACCTCAACCCACCCCACCCCCACCCCAACCCAGGTAAATGTGACTGTCAATCATCACTTGATTCATGTGATCTTCATCCCTAACAACTCTGAACCTGTACAGCAGTCTCTCAAGTCTTTTGTCAGGCCAATGCAATGCTGTATGCTGCAATGATGTATAAACATATGCTCCTGAGTGGTGCAGTGGTCTAAGGCACTGAATATCAGTCAGTTAGAGGCGTCACTACAGGCCCCTGGTTCGATTCCAGGCTGTGTATCACAACCCGGCCGGGATTGGGCAGCGGCCAATTGGCTCAGTGTCGTTAGGGTTTTGGCCAGGGTATGCCGTTATTGTAAATACGAATTTGATCTTAACTGACTTGCCTAGTTAAATAAAGTTTAAATGAAAAAAATAATAAATTATAAAACATTAAAATGATTCTAGCTAGCTAGGTAAATGCACCCTACTGCTGCTACAGAAGCAGAGCCTACAATGGATTGAAAATCAACCTAATCCACACATACGTAAGTACACTCTTATTTTATATCAGTCAAGTATTAAATTAATGGTGGCCAATATCTAATGAAAGAGAGGTGTTATGAAGCTGTGTTTTTGTGCTGTAATGCATGAAGCAGGCTGCTATTTACGTTGACTCACAAATCCTTAACACATTTCTGACACATCTGCTGCCCTATCAGGCAAAAAGAGGCAGTAACTAACTCATTTTCGACCAAATGAGTAATGCCATTTTTGCTACATTAAATACATGCTTAATCACGTGGACAAGTATCTTGCCTCTACTGTATTGTGTTTTGGAGAAAATGGGGGTCATGTTAACAGTAACTGCATATAGTTAGCCAGAAACCAAGGTAAATAAAAAATTTAAAATCTTCAGTTCCACGCTATGAGCAGTTACTGCCTTTTGCTTGGTAGGGCAGTAGAAGCATCACATGAGCATGTTATAACTGGTCACAACCACATTATTACAGGTTATTGAAATACATCCACAGCATATCTATAGTGCATTCATTTTTTAATTTTACCTTTATTTAACTAGGCAAGTCAGTTAAGAACAAATTCTTATTTTCAATGACGGTCTAGGAACAGTGGGTTAATTGCCTGTTCCAGGGGCAGAGCGACAGATTTGTACCTTGTCCAGCTCGGGAGTTTGAACTTGCAACATTCCGGTTACTAGTCCAGCGCCCTAACCACTAGGCTGCCTGCGCCCCACACAGTGTCGTTTCTGTACGAAGGCGGCTTGTTTGGGTGTCTTGGCTTGCTGTCGGTGCGTTGTTGCAGTGACGGCGTGAGGTGTCTCTCAATCAGTGACAGGCGTGAGGTGTAATCAATGAGGCAGGCGTGGTGTCGTCAGTGACAGGCGTGGTGTCGTCAATGACACCGTGGTGTCATCAATGACAGCGTGGTGTCATCAATGACAATAGTGTCATCAATGACATAGTGTCATCAATGACACGATAGTGTCATCAATGACACCCCGTAGTGTCATCAATGACAGCGTA
>NC_060177.1:89297163-89305989 GCF_021184085.1 Oncorhynchus gorbuscha | reverse complement strand
AGTTTATTAATGCTCAAAACCAAATAACTGAAATCCTCTAGATAGTAGAGGGAAAACAACTGGAGAAGCGGCCACAGACTGCAGGTCGCCGGGTAGGCGCAGGCCGTAGTCCACTGAGACACCTGCTCACACGCAGCGTCTGAAGAAGGCACAAAACACGACAGGACAGGGTGATACACAATCACGGCAAAAAACACGACAGGACAGGGCGAAACGCAATAACAGCATGGAATACAAAACAAGGAACCGACGGCACAGGAACGGAACACAAAGGAATAAATAGGGAGTCTAATCAGGGGAAAGGATCGGGAACAGGTGTGGGAAGGCTAAATGATGATTAGGGGAATAGGAACAGCTGGGAGCAGGAACGGAACGACAGAGAGAAGAGAGAGCGAGAGAGTGAAAGGGGGAGGGGGAGAGAGAGGGATAGAACCAAACAAGACCAGCAGAGGGAAACGAATAGCATGGGGAGCACAGGGACAAGACATGACAATAAATGACAAACATGACAGTACCCCCCCACTCACCGAGCGCCTCCTGGCGCACTCGAGGAGGAATCCTGGCGGCAACGGAGGAAATCATCGATGAGCGAACGGTCCAGCACGTCCCGAGACGGAACCCAACTCCTCTCCTCAGGACCGTAACCCTCCCAATCCACTAGGTATTGGTGACCCCGTCCCCGAGAACGCATGTCCATAATTTTATGTACTTTGTAAATAGGTGCGCTCTCGACAAGGACGGGAGGGGGAGGGAAGACGAACGGGGTGCGAAGAAAGGGCTTAACACAGGAGACATGGAAGACAGGATGGACGCGACGAAGATGTCGCGGAAGAAGCAGTCGCACAGCGACAGGATTGACGACCTGGGAGACACGGAACGGACCAATGAACCGCGGAGTCAACTTACGAGAAGCTGTCGTAAGAGGAAGGTTGCGAGTGGAAAGCCACACTCTCTGGCCGCAACAATACCTTGGACTCTTAATCCTGCGTTTATTGGCGGCTCTCACCGTCTGTGCCCTGTAACGGCAAAGTGCAGACCTCACCCTCCTCCAGGTGCGCTCACAACGTTGGACAAACGCTTGAGCGGAGGGAACGCTGGACTCGGCAAGCTGGGATGAGAACAGAGGAGGCTGGTAACCCAGACTACTCTGAAACGGAGATAACCCGGTAGCAGACGAAGGAAGCGAATTGTGAGCGTATTCTGCCCAGGGGAGCTGTTCTGCCCAAGACGCAGGGTTCCTGAAAGAAAGGCTGCGTAGTATGCGACCAATCGTCTGATTGGCCCTCTCTGCTTGACCGTTAGACTGGGGATGAAACCCGGAAGAGAGACTGACGGACGCACCAATCAAACGACAGAACTCCCTCCAAAACTGTGACGTGAATTGCGGACCTCTGTCTGAAACGGCGTCTAACGGGAGGCCATGAATTCTGAATACATTCTCAATAATGATTTGTGCCGTCTCCTTAGCGGAAGGAAGTTTAGCGAGGGGAATGAAATGTGCCGCCTTAGAGAACCTATCGACAACCGTCAGAATCACAGTCTTCCCCGCAGACAAAGGCAGACCGGTAATGAAGTCTAAGGCAATGTGAGACCATGGTCGAGAAGGAATGGGAGCGGTCTGAGACGACCGGCAGGAGGAGAGTTACCCGACTTAGTCTGCGCGCAGTCCGAACAGGCAGCCACGAAACGGCGCGTGTCACGCTCCTGAGTCGGCCACCAAAAGCGCTGGCGAATAGACGCAAGAGTGCCTCGAACACCGGGATGACCCGCTAACTTGGCAGAGTGAGCCCACTGAAGAACAGCCAGACGAGTGGAAACAGGAACGAAAAGGAGGTTACTAGGACAAGCGCGCGGCGACGCAGTGTGCGTGAGTGCTTGCTTAACCTGTCTTTCAATTCCCCAGACTGTTAACCCGACAACACGCCCATAAGGAAGAATCCCCTCGGGATCAGTAGAAGCCACAGAAGAACTAAACAGACGGGATAAGGCATCAGGCTTGGTGTTCTTGCTACCCGGACGGTAAGAAATCACAAACTCGAAACGAGCGAAAAACAACGCCCAACGAGCTTGACGGGCATTAAGTCGTTTGGCAGAACGGATGTACTCAAGGTTCTTATGGTCTGTCCAAACGACAAAAGGAACGGTCGCCCCCTCCAACCACTGTCGCCATTCGCCTAGGGCTAAGCGGATGGCGAGCAGTTCACGGTTACCCACATCATAGTTGCGCTCAGATGGGGACAGGCGATGAGAAAAATAAGCGCAAGGATGAACCTTATCGTCAGACTGGGAGCGCTGGGATAGAATGGCTCCCACGCCTACCTCTGAAGCGTCAACCTCGACAATGAATTGTCTAGTGACGTCAGGAGTAACGAGGATAGGAGCGGACGTAAAACGTTCTTTTAGAAGATCAAAAGCTCCCTGGGCGGAACCGGACCACTTAAAACACGTCTTGACAGAAGTAAGAGCTGTGAGAGGGGCAGCAACTTGACCGAAATTACGAATGAAACGCCGATAGAAATTAGCGAAACCTAAGAAGCGCTGCAACTCGACACGTGACCTTGGAACGGGCCAATCACTGACAGCTTGGACCTTAGCGGAATCCATCTGAATGCCTTCAGCGGAAATAACGGAACCGAGAAAAGTAACGGAGGAGACATGAAAAGAGCACTTCTCAGCCTTTACGTAGAGACAATTCTCTAAAAGGCGCTGTAGAACACGTCGAACGTGCTGAACATGAATCTCGAGTGACGGAGAAAAAATCAGGATATCGTCAAGATAGACAAAAACAAAAATGTTTAGCATGTCTCTCAGAACATCATTAACTAATGCCTGAAAAACAGCTGGCGCATTGGCGAGACCGAACGGCAGAACCCGGTACTCAAAATGCCCTAACGGAGTATTAAACGCCGTTTTCCACTCGTCCCCCTCTCTGATGCGCACGAGATGGTAAGCGTTACGAAGGTCCAACTTAGTAAAGCACCTGGCTCCCTGCAGAATCTCGAAGGCTGATGACATAAGGGGAAGCGGATAACGATTCTTAACCGTTATGTCATTCAGCCCTCGATAATCCACGCAGGGGCGCAGAGTACCGTCCTTCTTCTTAACAAAAAGAACCCCGCCCCGGCCGGAGAGGAAGAAGGCACTATGGTACCGGCGTCAAGAGACACAGACAAATAATCCTCGAGAGCCTTACGTTCGGGAGCCGACAGAGAGTATAGTCTACCTCGAGGAGGAGTGGTCCCCGGAAGGAGATCAATACTACAATCATACGACCGGTGAGGAGGAAGGGAGTTGGCTCGGGACCGACTGAAGACCGTGCGCAGATCATGATATTCCTCCGGCACTCCTGTCAAATCGCCAGGTTCCTCCTGAGAAGTAGGGACAGAAGAAATGGGAGGGATGGCAGACATTAAACACTTCACATGACAAGAAACGTTCCAGGATAGGATAGAATTACTAGACCAATTAATAGAAGGATTATGACATACAAGCCAGGGGTGACCCAAAACAACAGGTGTAAACGGTGAACGGAAAATCAAAAAGACATAGTCTCACTGTGGTTACCAGATACTGTGAGAGTTAAAGGTAGTGTCTCAAATTTGATACTGGGAAGATGACTACCATCTAAGGCAAACATGGGCGTAGGCCTGTCTAACGGTCTGAAAGGAATGTTATGTTTCCGAGCCCATGCTTCGTCCATGAAACTACCCTCAGCCCCAGAGTCAATCAAAGCACTGCATGTAGCACCCGAACCGGTCCAGCGTAGATGGACCGACATAGTAGTACAAGATCTAGATGAAGGGACCTGAGTAGTAGCGCTCACCAGTAGCCCTCCGCTTACTGATGGGCTCTGGCCTCTTACTGGACATGAAATAACAAAATGTCCAGCAACTCCGCAATAGAGGCACAGGCGGTTGGTGATCCTCTGTTCCCTCTCCTTATTCGAGATGCGAATCCCTCCCAGCTGCATGGGCTCAGTCTCAAAGCCAGAGGGAGATGGTTGCGATGCGGAGCAGGGAAACACCGTTGATGCGAGCTCTCTTCCACGAGCCCGGTGACGAAGATCTACCCGTCGTTCTATGCGGATGGCGAGAGCAATCAAGGAGTCCACATCTGAAGGAACCTCCCGGGAGAGAATCTCATCCTTAACCACTGCGTGGAGTCCCTCCAGAAAACGAGCGAGCAGCGCCGGCTCGTTCCACTCACTAGAGGCAGCAAGAGTGCGAAACTCAATGGAATAATCCGTTATGGACCGTTCACCTTGGCATAAGGAAGCCAGGGCCCTAGAAGCCTCCTCACCAAAAACTGAACGGTCAAAAACCCGAATCATCTCCTCCTTAAAGTTCTGGAATCTGTTAGAGCAATCAGCCCTTGCCTCCCAGATAGCTGTGCCCCATTCTCGAGCCCGGCCAGTAAGGAGTGAAATGACGAAAGCAACCCGAGCTCTCTCTCTAGAGTATGTGTGGGGTTGGAGAGAGAACACAATCTCACACTGCGTGAGAAAGGAGCGGCACTCAGTGGGCTGCCCGGAGTAGCAAGGTGGGTTATTAACCCTGGGTTCAGGAGGCTCGGCAGGCCAGGGAGAAACAGGTGGCACGAGACGTAGACTCTGGAACTGTCCAGAGAGGTCGGAAACCTGAGCGGCCAGGTTCTCCACGGCATGACGAGCAGCAGACAATTCCTGCTCGTGTCTGCCGAGCATGGCTCCTTGGATCTCGACGGCAGTGTAACGAGCGTCTGAAGTCGCTGGGTCCATTCTTTGGTCGGTTCCTTCTGTCATGCAGGTGAAGGAGGACCCAAACGCGACTTAACAGAAACAGAGTTTATTAATGCTCAAAACCAAATAACTGAAATCCTCTAGATAGTAGAGGGGAAAACAACTGGAGAAGCGGCCACAGACTGCAGGTCGCTTCGGGTAGGCGCAGGCCGTAGTCCACTGAGACACCTGCTCACACGCAGCGTCTGAAGAAGGCACAAAACACGACAGGACAGGGTGATACACAATCACGGCAAAAAACACGACAGGACAGGGCGAAACGCAATAACAGCATGGAATACAAAACAAGGAACCGACGGCACAGGAACGGAACACAAAGGAATAAATAGGGAGTCTAATCAGGGGAAAGGATCGGGAACAGGTGTGGGAAGGCTAAATGATGATTAGGGGAATAGGAACAGCTGGGAGCAGGAACGGAACGACAGAGAGAAGAGAGAGCGAGAGAGTGAAAGGGGGAGGGGGAGAGAGAGGGATAGAACCAAACAAGACCAGCAGAGGGAAACGAATAGCATGGGGAGCACAGGGACAAGACATGACAATAAATGACAAACATGACAAAAAATAGTTTGCTTTTCTAGCTAGCTAAAATCTTATTGGTTGAATTATTGATCTGACTTTAAAAGCACTTGACACAATCATGTCAGACTTACGACCTACTTCCTGTAAAGTTACCTACTTCCTGTAAAGTTACCTACTTCCAAGGAGCAAGTGAACTCCTCGTGTTTCAGACACACGTGTAACGAATGTCGTCGGGATAAGGAGAAGGTGAGGACCAAGGTGCAGCGTTCTACGTGTTCATCTTTATTTATGAATGGAACACTGAATGAAAAAAAACAACAAAAGAGAATGAACGAAACCGAAACAGTTCTGTCTGGTACAGAATACAAAAACAGAAAACAACTACCCATCAACACAGGTGGGAACAGAGTACCTAAGTTTGGTGTCCAAACAGAGGCAACAATTGACAGCTGCCTCTGATTGGGAACCATACCAGGCCAAACACAGAAATACAACACACAGAACAAAACAGAATGAAAAGCATAGAATTCCCACCTCAACTCACGCCCTGACCAAACCAAAATAGAGACATAAAAAAATAACTAAGGTCAGGACGTGTCAGCATGTATATCTCAGCAAACTAAACTCTCGTGAGATAAACTCAGCTATTTGTGTTGCTATTTAAGTTCACACAACACTGTTTTTCAAATTCAACTCAAACCGAGGAAGAAAAAAACCATTGGGTTAGTGGAGTATTTGATGTCAGCTCAACAATTTCCCCATTTTAAATCCAGCCAATAAGGATATTGCTACATGGACTTTTTCTAAGTAACTTTTTCCTCTAAACAGTGTATATATATATTTTTTATTGTATATTTGTCATTCATGTATAGCATCTTAATGCTTTTGGGCTGAAATCACAAACTAATTAGAATAGAATATATATCTCAGTAACTGTAATTGCCAAAATATTAACATGATTGAATGTAGATAGTTTTTACTGTTTTATTCTAGTTGCTGTGGTTTGATTAGGCTACATCAGAGGGATTACACTGTTTGTTTGCTTCTTATAGAGGGAAGTCAGAGACGCCAGAGAGAGAAGGAAGAAGATGGGAGAGGAATGCCCATTGACCATGGCTTCCCATCCAGAGGAAATAGAACGTAAGGTCATTCTTCAACTACTTGTAGTGAATAATAACAAGAACACAGATTCCATTGACTTCATTGTTATGCTCATTAAATTGTTATTTTTGTCGACAGTGAAACACTGGCCAGTGGCTTCCCACCTCAACCCAGGTAAAGTTCATGTCACTGTCACTATATCAATTTGGTCTTCATCTCTAACAACCTAACAAATACCAACACATAACAAATTGAGCTAGTTGAGGTACCTAGGTTGGTCAAAACAAATCTGAATATATGTTTGTGTGAGCATTTAAATAAAAATGTTTCTAGCTAGCTTGGCAAATGCAACCTACTGCTACACAAGAAGAGTCTACAATGGATGTGAAATCAACAAAATCCACACATACGTACTTGTCAGTTAATTTTATATTTTACTTTATTTTATTTTATATCAGTCAAATATTCAAGTAAATGGTGGCCAATCTTGAAAAAAAGGAGGTGTAATCGAGCTGTATTTCCGCACTGTAATACATGAAGCAGGCTGTGCTTGACCCCCATCTGGGAACGGAATGTTTAGAAAGAAGCTAAATATGACATCATCAACCTCTAGAATATACTTGGGAAAAAACAAATGTAGACATTAATAAATGCATTTCTATATCTTTCAAGATGTTTTAAACAATAGCGGAAGAGTATAAAGATGGTGGTGCGGTGGCTTTCGAAACAGTGACCCCTGTCTGTCATTTAGTGTTTATGTACCTCATTAACAACCTCACTGAGTTTCCCTGTTCTCATTTTAGGTCCTCTGAAGACGTTACTCCACAAACTTGGTCTGGAAAAACAATATCCTAATAAACTGACTCTTAGATCTTTGCTTGAGATCAACAAGGACAGCATTTCTGATGACGCTGTTGACTCACTCAAAGCAGTACCACTGTACTTTCTGAGGAAACTATTGATTGTCAATGCAGACTGTAGGAGTTGTACATGTTTACCTGAGGATGAAAGTAGCATAGACCTTTATAGAGATGAGAATCCAGAGAATAATGAGGTAAATCTTCTAGATCTCATCACTGCACTTTTTCTCTGTGCTGACAGTTTCCTGCAGCAGGAAATGGCCCTCAAGATGTCCATGTGCCAGTTTGCTGTGCCACTCCTGCTACCCCCAGGCACTGGCAGTCAGAGCACCCTCATGTTGTGGGCCTTGAGGGCTATCCTTAAAGAGTGGCGCCCACATGCTCTATCAGAGTCAAAAGGGTTTGAGGAAGGTAATATTGTCTTTGAGCAAATACCTTTCATCTCCTTTGTCAGGCTTAAAGACTGTAGCATTTCCAAATCACAGCTCTTGAATCATATCTTTGGCCAACAGATTCACAACATTTTCCCTCACAAAGACATGGATGGAGGGACAGCTCCAAGGATGATCTCAGGTGGCTTGGTAGAGGCTTGCTGGTATCTTCCATGTGGAAAAAGTAATGGTGGTGGATTTCCGGAACCACTAACCGTTGCTAATTTGAGAGGAGATATTTGTGCTTCACAAGCACAATTTAGTTTTCTAACCCAAGTGTCAACAGCCATCTTCATCTTTCTGGACAGTGTTGATGAAGATGAGCGGAAGTTGTTGCTCTCTCTTGGGGACATGGGATCCAAGCTGTTCCTCGTGGTCAATTCCAAAGGAGAGGAGAGCCGTAATGCTGAAACGTCGGTAAATGAGATAATGGAGGCATTCAAACTAAAGTCAAACAATAAATTGATACGGAGAACAAATGCAAACCTTGCAAAATTTTCACATTCGATCAGCAAAGCCATTAACAATATTTTGAAGGAATCTACTTCAAAAATAAGCATAGAAAGCATGTCAAACAAAGCTATCGAGCTGGAGATATCTGTTGATGAATGTAAGACTGAGGCCTCAAAATCAGCAGCTGAGGAGATTGTGAAAGGCATTGGAGACCAGAGCTGTTATGCAGGTGAAGGAGGACCCAAACGCGACTTAACAGAAACAGAGTTTATTAATGCTCAAAACCGAATAACTGAAATCCTCTAGATAGTAGAGGGGAAAACAACTGGAGAAGCGGCCACAGACTGCAGGTCGCTTCGGGTAGGCGCAGGCCGTAGTCAACTGAGACACCTGCTCACACGCAGCGTCTGAAGAAGGCACAAAACACGACAGGACAGGGTGATACACAATCACGGCAAAAAACACGACAGGACAGGGCGAAACGCAATTACAGCATGGAATACAAAACAAGGAACCGATGGAACAGGAACGGATCACAAAGGAATAAATAGGGAGTCTAATCAGGGGAAAGGATCGGGAACAGGTGTGGGAAGACTAAATGATGATTAGGGGAATAGGAACAGCTGGGAGCAGGAACGGAACGACAGAGAGAAGAGAGAGCGAGAGAGTGAAAGGGGGAGGGGGA
>NC_060177.1:89286165-89297063 GCF_021184085.1 Oncorhynchus gorbuscha | reverse complement strand
ATAGAGAGGGAAATAGAGAGTGGAGAGAGAGAGGGGAAATAGAGAGTGGAGAGTAGAGAGGGGGAAATAGAGAGTGGAGAGAGAGAGGGGGAAATAGAGAGTGGAGAGATAGAGAGGGGGAAATAGAGAGTGGAGAGAGAGAGGGGGAAATAGAGAGTGGAGAGAGAGAGAGGGAAATAGAGAGTGGTAGAGAGAGAGTAGAGAGGGGAGAAATAGAGAGGGGAGAGATAGAGAGAGAGAGAAATAGAGAGTGGAGAGATAGAGAGGGGGAAATAGAGAGTGGAGATAGAGAGGGGGAAATAGAGAGTGGAGAGAGAGAGAGGGAAATAGAGAGTGGAGATAGAGAGGGGGAAATAGAGAGTGGAGAGAGAGAGAGGGGAAATAGAGAGTGGAGATAGAGAGGGGGAAATAGAGAGTGGAGAGAGAGAGAGGGAAATAGACAGTGGAGGAAGAGAGAGGGGGAAATAGAGTAGAGAGAGAGAGAGAGGGGAAATAGGAGAGTAGGGTGAGAGATAGAGAGGGGGAAAGAGAGAGTGGAGATAGAGAGGGGGAAAAGGAGAGTGGAAGTAGAGAGAGAGAGAGAAATAGAGAGGAGAGTAGAGAGGGGGAATAGAGAGGGAGAGACAGGAGAGGGGGAAACAGAGAGTAAACAGAGATAGAGAGGGGGAAATAGAGAGTGGAGAGATAGAGAGAGGGGAAAGAGAGAGAGAGAAAGGGAGGGGGAAATAGAGAGAGAGAAATAGAGAGAGAGAAATAGAGAGAGGATAGAGAGGGGGAAATAGAGAGTGAGAGATAGAGAACATAGGGGGAGATGAGAGAGAGAAGAGAGGGGGAAATAGAGAGTGGAGAGAGAGGGGGAGAGTGGAGATAGAGAGGGGGAGATAGAGAGAGGGGGAAGGACAGAGAGAGGGGAAATAGAGTGGAGGGATAGAGAGGAGAGATGAGAGAGGGGGAAATAGAGAGTGGAGACGAGAGAGGGGGAAATAGAGAGTGGAGAGAGAGAGGGGGAAATAGAGAGTGGAGAGAGAGGGGGAAATAGAGAGTGGAGAGAGAGAGGGGAAATAGAGAGTGGCGAGAGAGAGAGGGGGAAATAGAGAGTGGAGATAGAGAGAGGGAAATAGAGAGTGGAGAGATAGAGAAATATAGGGGAGAGAGAGAGGGAAATAGAGAGTGGAGAGAGAGAGGGGGAAATAGAGAGTGGAGAGAGAGAGGGGGAAATAGAGAGTGGAGAGAGAGAGAGGGAAATAGAGATGGAGAGAGTGGAAATAGAGAGTGGAGAGATAGAGAGTGGAGAGAGAGTAGAGAGGGGGAAATAGAGAGTGGAGAGAGAGAGAGAGAAATAGAGTGGAGATAGAGAGGAAATAGAGAGTGGAGAGATAGAGAGGGGGAAATAGAGAGTGGAGATAGAGAGGGGGAAATAGAGAGAGGAGAGACAGAGAGAGAGAGAAATAGAGAGGAGAGAGAGAGGGTGAAAAGAGAGAGGAGAGATAGAGAGGGGGAAAGAGAGAGAGTGGAGAGAGAGAGGGGGAAATAGAGAGTGGAGAGAGAGGGGGAAATAGAGAGTGGAGACAGAGAGGGGGAAATAGAGAGTGGAGAGATAGAGAGGGGAAACAGAGAGTGGAGAGATAGAGAGGGGGAAATAGAGAGTGGAGATAGAGAGAGGGGGAAATAGAGAGTGGAGATAGAGAGGGGGAAATAGAGAGTGAGAGATAGAGAGAGAGGGGGAAAAGAGAGTGGAGAGAGAGAGGGGGAAATAGATAGTGGAGAGAGAGAGAGAGGGGGAAATAGGGGGGAAATAGGAGAGGGAGAGATAGAGAGGGGGAAATAGAGAGGGAGATAGAGAGAGGGGGGGAAATAGAGAGTGGAGAGGGGAAATAGAGGGGAAATAGGAGAGAGGGGAAATAGAGAGTGGAGAGAGAGAGGGGGAAATAGAGAGTGGAGAGAGAGAGAGGGGGAAATAGAGAGTGGAGAGATAGAGAGGGGGAAAAATGTGAGAGAGAGAGGGGGAAATAGAGAGTGAGAGACAGAGAGGGGGAAATAGAGAGTGGAGAGAGAGAGAGAGGGAAATAGAGAGTGGAGAGATAGAGAGGGGGAAATAGGAAATAGAGAGGGGAAATAGAGAGTGGAGATAGAGAGGGGGAAATAGAGAGGGAGAGATAGAGAGGGGAGAGAGAGATAGGAGGGGGGAAGAGAGAGAGGAGAGGAAAAGAGAGAGAGAGAGAGAGAAATAGAGGAGAGAAATAGAGAGAGATAGAGAGGGGAAATAGAGAGTGGAGAGAGGGGGGAACAGAGAGGGAGATAGAGAGAGAGAGAGAGAGAGTGGAGAGAGAGAGGGGGAAGAGATAGAGGAGAAATAGAGAGGAGAGGAATAGAGAGATAGAGAGAGGGGGAAATAGAGGGAGAGAGTGGAGAGAGAGAGAGAAATAGAGAGTGGAGAGAGAGAGGGGGAAATAGAGAGTGGAGAGATAGAGAGGGGGAAATAGAGAGTGGAGATAGAGAGGGGGAAATAGATAGTGGAGAGATAGAGAGGGGGGAAGATGGAGATAGGGGGAAAGAGAGAGAGAGGGAGAGAGAGAAATAGAGAGTGGAGATAGAGAGGGGGAAATAGAGAGTGGAGAGATAGAGAGGGGGAAATAGAGAGTTGGAGATAGAGAGGAGAGAGATGGGAGAGAGAGAGGGGGAAATAGAGAGTGGAGATAGAGAGGGGGAAATAGAGAGTGGAGAGATAGAGAGGGGGAAATAGAGAGTGGAGAGATAGAGAGGGGGAAATAGAGAGTGGAGAGAGAGAGAGAGGGAAATAGAGAGTGGAGAGATAGAGAGGGGGAAATAGAGAGTGGAGAGAGAGAGGGGGAAATAGAGAGAGAGATAGAGAGGGGGAAATAGAGAGTGGAGAGAGAGAGGGGGAAATAGAGAGTGGAGATAGAGAGGGGGAAATAGAGAGTGGAGAGATAGAGAGGGGAAATAGAGAGTGGAGAGAGAGAGGGGGAAATAGAGAGTGGAGAGAGAGAGGGGAAATAGAGAGAGAGAGGGAAAGAGAGAGAGAGGAGAGAGGGGGAAATAGAGAGTGGAGAGATAGAGAGGGGAAATAGAGAGTGGGAGAGATAGAGAGGGGGAAATAGAGAGTGGAGAGAGAGAGAGGGAAATAGAGTGGAGAGAGAGGGGGAAATAGAGAGTGGAGATAGAGAGGGGGAAATAGGAGAGTGGAGATAGAGAGGGGGAAATAGAGAGTGGAGAGAGAGAGAGGGGAAATAGAAGTGGGAGAGAGAGAGAGGGGGAAATAGAGAGAGGGAGAGAGAGAGAGAGGGAAATAGATAGTGGAGAGAGAGAGAGAGAGGGGGAAATAGATAGTGGAGGGAGAGAGAGGGAAATAGAGAGTGGAGAGAGAGAGGGGAAATAGAGAGTGGGAGAGAGAGAGAGGGGGAAATAGAGAGTGGAGAGATAGATAGAGAGATGGGGGAAATAGAGAGTGGAGAGAGAGAGAGGGAAATAGAGAGTGGAGAGATAGAGAGGGGGAAATAAATAGAGAGGGGGAAATAGAGAGTGGAGAGAGAGGGGGAAAATAGAGAGTAGAGAGAGGGGAAATAGATAGTGGGAGATAGAGAGGGGGAAATAGAGGGGAAATAGAGAGTGGCGAGAGAGAGAGAGAGAGAGAGAGAGAGAGGAGAGAGAAGAGAGAGAGGAGAGATAGAGAGAGAGAAATAGAGAGGGAGACAGAGAGGGGGAAGGGAGAGTAGGAGAAATAGAGAGTTGATATAGAGAGGGAGAGAGAGAGAGAGAGAGAGAGAGAGAGAGAGAGAGGAAGAGAGAGAGAGGGAGAGAGAGAGAAATAGAGAGAGGAGAGAGAGAGGGGAAATAGAGAGTGGAGAGATAGAGAGGGGAAATAGATAGTGGAGAGAGAGAGGGGGAAATAGATAGTGGAGAGATAGAGAGGGGAAATAGAGAGTGGAGAGATAGAGAGGGGAAATAGAGAGTGGAGAGATAGAGAGGGGAAATAGAGAGTGGAGAGAGAGAGAGGGGGAAATAGAGAGTGGAGAGAGAGAGGGAAATAGAGAGTGGGAGATAGAGAGGGGGAAATAGAGTTGAGAGATAGAGAGAGGGAAATAGAGAGTGGGAGAGAGAGGGAAATAGAGAGTGGAGAGATAGAGAGGGGGAAATAGATAGTGAGAGATAGAGAGGGAAATAGAGAGTGGAGATAGAGAGAGGAAATAGAGCGTGTCGAGAGAGAGAGAAATAGAGAGTGGAGAGAGAGAGGGGGAAATAGAGAGTGGAGAGATAGAGAGGGGGAAATAGAGAGTGGAGATAGAGAGGGGAAATAGAGAGTGGAGATAGAGAGGGGGAAATAGAGAGTGGAGAGAGAGAGGGGGAAATAGAGAGTGGAGAGATAGAGAGGGGGAAATAGAGAGTGAGAGAGAGAGGGGGAAATAGAGAGTGGAGAGAGAGAGGGGGAAATAGAGAGTGGTGAGAGAGAGAGAGAGAGAAATAGAGAGTGGAGATAGAGAGGGGGAAAATAGAGAGTGGAGATAGAGAGGGGAAAATAGAGAGTGGAGAGATAGAGAGGGGGAAATAGAGAGTGGAGATAGAGAGGGGGAAATAGAGAGTGAGAGATAGAGAGGGGGAAATAGAGAGTGGAGAGAGAGAGGGGGAAATAGAGAGTGGAGAGATAGAGAGGGGGGGAAATAGATAGTGGAGAGAGAGAGAGAGGGAAATAGACAGTGGAGAGAGAGAGAGGGGGAAATAGAGAGTGGAGAGAGAGAGGGGAAATAGAGAGTGGGAGAGAGAGGGGGAAATAGAGAGGGAAAGAGAGAGTGGAGAGAGGGGGAAATAGAGAGTGGAGAGAGAGAGGGGGAAATAGATAGGGAGATAGAGAGGGAGAGAGAGAGAGGAAATAGAGAGTGGAGAGAGAGAGGGGAAATAGAGAGAGAGAGAGAGAGGGGAAATAGATAGGGAGAGAGAGGGGGAAATAGAGAGGGGGAAATAGAGAGTGGCGAGAGAGAGAGGAGAGAGAGAGAGAGAGAGAGAGAGAGAGAGAGAGAGAGAGAGAGAGAGAGAAATAGAGAGAGAGAAATAGAGAGAGAGAAATAGAGAGAGGAGATAGAGAGGGGGAAATAGAGAGTGGAGAGATAGAGAAATATAGAGTGGAGATAGAGAGAGAGAAATAGAGAGTGGAGAGAGAGGGGGAAATAGAGAGTGGAGAGATAGAGAGGGGGAAATAGAGAGTGGAGATAGAGAGGGGGAAATAGAGAGTGGAGATAGAGAGGGGGAAATAGAGAGTGGAGAGAGAGAGAGGGGGAAATAGATAGTGGAGACAGAGAGAGGGGGAAATAGAGAGTGGAGAGAGAGAGGGGGAAATAGAGAGTGGAGAGAGAGGGGGAAATAGAGAGTGGAGAGAGAGAGAGGGAAATAGAGAGTGGCGAGAGAGAGAGAGAAATAGAGAGTGGAGATAGAGAGGGGGAAATAGAGAGTGGAGAGATAGAGAAATATAGAGTGGAGATAGAGAGAGAGAAATAGAGAGTGGAGAGAGAGAGGGGGAAATAGAGAGTGGAGAGATAGAGAGGGGGAAATAGAGAGTGGAGATAGAGAGGGGGAAATAGAGAGTGGAGAGAGAGAGGGGGAAATAGATAGTGGAGAGATAGAGAGGGGGAAATAGAGAGTGGAGATAGAGAGGGGGAAATAGAGAGGGCAGAGAGAGAGAGAGAGAAATAGAGAGTGGAGATAGAGAGGGGGAAATAGAGAGTGGAGAGATAGAGAGGGGGAAATAGAGAGTGGAGATAGAGAGGGGGAAATAGAGAGTGGAGAGAGAGAGGGGGAATAGAGAGTGGAGATAGGGAGGGAAATAGAGAGAGAGAGAGGGGAAATAGAGAGTGGAGATAGAGAGGGGGAAATAGAGAGTGGAGAGATAGAGAGGGAGAAATAGAGAGTGGAGATAGAGAGGGGGAAATAGAGAGGGAGGAGAGGGGGAAATAGATAGTGGAGAGATAGAGAGGGGGAAATAGAGGGAGAGTGGAGAGAGAGGGGGAAATAGAGAGAGAGAGAGAGAGGGGGAAGATAGTGGAGGGATGAGAGGTAAATAGAGAGTGGAGAGAGAGAGGAGGAAATAGAGAGGGAGAGAGAGGGGGGGAAATAGAGAGTGGAGAGATAGAGAGGGGGAAATAGAGAGAGGAGATAGAGAGGGGGAAATAGAGAGTGGGAGATAGAGAGGGGAAATAGAGAGTGGAGAGAGAGAGGGGAAATAGAGAGTGGAGATAGAGAGGGGGAAATAGAGAGTGGAGAGAGAGAGAGGGGAAATAGAGAGTGGAGGAGAGAGAGAGGGGAAATAGAGAGTGGAGAGAGAGAGGAAATAGAGAGTGGAGAGAGAGAGGGGAAATAGAGAGTGGAGATAGAGAGGGGAAATAGAGAGTGGAGAGATAGAGAGAGTGGAGATAGAGAGGGGGAAATAGAGAGTGGAGAGATAGAGAGGGGGAAATAGAGAGTGGAGAGAGAGAGGGGGAAATAGAGAGTGGAGAGATAGAGAGGGGGAAATAGAGAGTGGAGAGAGAGGGGGAAATAGATAGTGGAGAGATAGAGAGGGAAATAGAGAGTGGAGACAGAGAGGGGGAAATAGAGAGTGGAGAGAGAGAGAGAGAAATAGAGAGTGGAGATAGAGAGGGGAAATAGAGAGTGCGAGAGAGAGAGAAATAGAGAGTGGAGATAGAGAGGGGGAAATAGAGAGTGGAGAGATAGAGAGGGGGAAATAGAGAGTGGAGATAGGGAGGGGGAAATAGAGAGTGGAGAGAGAGAGAGAGAGAAATAGAGAGTGGAGATAGAGAGGGAAATAGAGAGTGGAAACAGAGAGTGGGGAAATAGAGAGTGGAGATAGAGAGGGAAAATAGAGAGTGGAGATAGAGGGGGAAATAGATAGTGGAGAGATAGAGAGGGAAATAGAGATAGAGAGGGGGAAATAGAGAGTGGAGATAGAGAGGGGGAAATAGAGAGTGGAGAGAGAGAGGGGGAAATAGAGAGTGGAGAGATAGAGGGGGAAATAGAGAGTGGAGACAGAGGGGGAAATAGAGAGTAGGAGAGAGGGAAATAGAGAGTGGAGAGAGAGAGAAATAGGGGGAAATAGAGAGTGAGAGATAGAGAGGGGGAAATAGAGGAGTGAGAGATAGAGAGGGGAAATAGAGAGTGGAGATGGGGAAATAGAGAGTGGAGAGAGAGAGAGAGAGAAATAGAGAGTGGAGAGAGAGAGGGAAAATAGGAGGAGAGATAGAGAGGGGAAATAGAGAGTGGAGATAGAGAGGGGAAATAGAGAGGGAGAGAGAGGGGGAAATAGAGAGTGGAGAGATAGAGAGGGAAATAGAGAGTGGAGACAGAGAGGGGGAAATAGAGAGTGAGAGAGAGAGGGGGAAATAGAGAGTGGAGATAGAGAGGGGGAAATAGAGAGTGGAGAGAAGAGAGGGAAATAGAGAGTGGAGATAGAGAGGGGAAATAGAGAGTGGAGAGAGAGAGGGGAAATAGAGAGTGGAGATAGGGAGGGGGAAATAGAGAGTGAGAGAGAGAGAGAAAGGAGAGTGGAGATAGAGGGGGGAAATAGAGAGTGGAGAGAGAGAGAGGGGGAAATAGAGAGTGGAGATAGAGAGGGGGAAATAGAGAGTGGAGAGAGAGAGGGGAAATAGACAGTGGAGAGAGTGGAGAGATAGAGGGGGAAATAGAGAGTGGAGATAGGAGGGAAGTGGAGAGAGAAGGGGGAAATAGAGAGAGTGGAGATAGAGTGGAGAGAGAGAGGGAAATAGAGAGTGGAGAGATAGAGAGGGGGGAGTGGAGAGATAGAGGGGGGGAAATAGAGAGAGACAGGAGGGAAATAGAGAGTGGAGAGAGAGAGGGGAAATAGAGAGTGGAGATAGAGAGGGAAATAGATAGTGGAGAGATAGAAATAGAGAGTGGAGAGAGAGGGGGAAATAGAGAGTGGAGAGATAGAGAGGGGGAAATAGAGAGTGGAGAGAGAGAGGGAAATAGAATAGTGGAGGGGGGAAATAGAGAGTGGAGATAGAGAGAGGGAAATAGAGAGTGGAGAGAGAGAGGGGGAAATAGAGTGAGAGAGAGAGAAATAGAGAGTGGAGAGAGAGAGGGAAATAGAGAGTGGAGAGAGAGGGGGAAATAGAGAGTGGAGAGAGAGAGAGGGGAAGAGAGTGGAGATAGAGAGGGGGAAATAGAGAGTGGATAGAGAGAGAGAGAGTGAGAGATAGAGAGGGGAAATAGAGAGTGGAGAGAGAGAGAGAGGGAAATAGAGAGTGGAGAGAGAGAGGGGGAAATAGAGTGGAGAGATAGAGGGGGAAATAGAGTGGAGAGAGAGAGGGAAATAGAGAATGGCGAGAGAGAGAGAGAAATAGAGAGTGGAGAGAGAGAGGGGGAAATAGAGAGTGGGAGAGAGAAATAGAGAGGAGAGAGAGAGAGAGAAATAGAGAGTGGAGATAGAGAGGGGGAAATAGAGAGTGGAGAGAGAGGGGGAAATAGAGAGTGGAGATAGAGGGGGAAATAGAAGTGGAGAGAGAGGGGGAAATAGATAGTGGAGATAGAGAGGGGGAAATAGAGAGTGGAGAGAGAGAGGGGGAAATAGAGTGCGAGAGTGGAGAGAGAGAGAGAGGAGGGAAATAGATAATGGAGGAGAGAGGAAATAGATAGTGGAGAGAGAGAGGGGAAATAGAGAGTGGAGAGATAGAGAGGGGGAAATAGAGAGTGGAGAGAGAGAGGGGGAAATAGAGAGTGGAGAGAGAGAGGGGAAATAGAGAGTGGAGAGATAGAGGGGAAATAGATAGTGGAGAGATAGAGGGGGAAATAGAGAGAGAGAGGGGAAATAGAGAGTGGAGAGAGAGGGGGAAATAGATAGTGGAGAGATAGAGGGGGAAATAGATAGTGGAGAGAGGGGAAATAGAGAGGAGAGATAGTGAGGGGAAATAGATAGAGAGAGAGGAAGCAGAGAGAGAGAGAGAGGGAAATAGAGAGGAGAGAGAGAGAGAGAGGAGAGAGAGAGATAGAGAGAGGAGAGAAATAGAGAGGGAGAAATAGAGAGGGAAATAGGAGGGAGAAAGAGGAAGATAGAGAGTGGAGAGATAGAGAGAGAGAGAGTGGAGATAGAGAGAGAGAGAGAGAGGGGGAAATAGAAAGTGGAGAGAGAGAGGGGAAATAGAGAGAGTGGAGAGAGAGGGGGAAATAGAGAGTGGAGAGAGAGAGGGAAGATGGCGAGAGAGAGAGAGAAATAGATAGTGGATAGAGAGGGGAAATAGAGAGTGGAGAGATAGGGGAAATAGAGAGTGGAGAGATAGAGAAGAGATAGTGGAGAGGAGAAATAGAGTGGAGAGAGAGGGAAATAGAGAGTGGAGAGATAGAGAGGGAAATAGAGAGTTGAGAGAGAGAGAGAAATAGAGTGGAGAGAGAGAGGGGAAATAGAGAGTGGGAGACAGAGAGGGGGAAATAGAGAGTGGAGAGATAGAGAGAGAAATAGAGTGGAGATAGAGAGGGGGAAATAGATAGTGGAGAGAGAGAGGGGGAAATAGAGAGTGGAGATAGAGAGGGGGAAATAGGAGAGTGGAGAGATAGAGAGGGGGAAATAGAGGTGGAGATAGAGAGGGGGAAATAGAGAGTGGAGAGAGAGAGAGAGAAATAGAGAGTGGAGAGAGAGAGGGGGAAATAGAGAGTGGAGAGAGAGAGGGGGGAAGAGAGGGAGATAGAGAGGGAGAGAGTGGAGAGAGAGGGAAATAGAGAGTGAGAGAGAGAGAGAGAGAAATAGAGAGTGGAGAGAGAGGGGGAAAATAGAGAGTGGAGAGATAGAGCAGGAAATAGAGAGTGGAGAGAGAGGGGAAATAGATAGTGGAGAGATAGAGAGGGGGAAATAGAGAGTGGAGACAGAGAGAGGGAAATAGAGAGTGGAGAGAGAGAGGGGGAAATAGAGAGTGGAGAGATAGAGAGGGAAATAGAGAGTGGAGATAGAGAGGGGGAAATAGACAGTGGAGAGAGAGAGGGGAAATAGGAGGGAAATAGAGAGGGGAGAGAGTGGAGATAGGGAGGGAGGGGAGAAATAGAGTGGAGAGAGAGAGAGAAATAGAGAGAGGGGAGAATAGAGAGTGGAGAGAGAGGGGGAAATAGAGAGTGGAGAGAGAGGGGGAAATAGAGATAGTGGAGAGAGAGGGGAAATAGAGATAGAGAGGGGGAAATAGAGAGTGGAGATAGAGAGGGGGAAATAGAGAGTGGAGAGAGAGAGAAATAGAGAGGAAATAGAGAGGGGTGGAGGAGAGATAGAGAGGGGGAAATAGAGAGTGGAGATAGGAGGGAAATAGAGAGTGGCGAGAGAGAGAGGGGGAAATAGAGAGTGGAGATAGAGGGGGGAAACAGAGAGTGGCGAGAGAGAGAGAGAAGAGAGAGTGGGAGAGAGAGAAATAGAGAATGGAGAAATAGAGAGGGAGAAATAGAGAGGAGATAGAGAGGGGGAAATAGAGAGTGGAGAGAGAGAGAGAGAAATATAGAGTGGAGATAGAGGGGGAAATAGAGAAAAAGAGAGAAGAGAGAGGGGGAAATAGAGAGTAGATAGAGGGGGAAATAGAGTAAGTAGAGAGAGAGAGAGAAATAGAGAGTGGAGATAGAGAGGGGGAAATAGAGAGTGGAGAGAGTAGAGAGAGGAAATAGAGAGTGGAGATGAGAGGGATAAATAGAGAGTGGAGAGATAGAGAGGGGAAATAGAGAGTGGAGATAGAGAGGGGGAAATAGAGAGTGGCGAGAGAGAGAGAGAGAAATAGAGAGTGGAGATAGAGAGGGGGAAATAGAGAGTGGAGAGATAGAGAGGGGGAAATAGAGAGTGGAGATAGAGAGGGAAATAGAGAGTGGCGGAGAGAGAGAGAAATAGAGAGTGGAGAGAGAGAGGGGGAAAT
>NC_060177.1:89271991-89286065 GCF_021184085.1 Oncorhynchus gorbuscha | reverse complement strand
TTGTGTGAGGAATGTATTATCAGTAGTAATTATTGTAAGGATTGTAGTGTAAGGAATGTATTATCAGTAGTAATTATTGTAAGGATTGTAGTGTAAGGAATGTATTATCAGTAGTAATTATTGTAAGGATTGTAGTGTAAGGAATGTATTATCAGTAGTAATTATTGTAAGGATTGTAGTGTAAGGAATGTATTATCAGTAGTAATTATTGTAAGGATTGTAGTGTAAGGAATGTATTATCAGTAGTAATTATTGTAAGGATTGTAGTGTAAGGAATGTATTATCAGTAGTAATTATTGTAAGGATTGTAGTGTAAGGAATGTATTATCAGTAGTAATTATTGTAGAATAGATGAACGCAGAAAAAACACTGAGTCCACCTCACATTACAATGAGACATCACCAATGTACTTTTTGAAATGCTAAAGTTTATACAGACAACTGAGTGTACAAAACATTAGGAACATCTTCTCTTTCCATAGACTGACCAGGTGAATCCAGGTGAAAGCTGATCCCTTATTGATGTCACCAGTGTTGATGAAGGGGAGGAGACAGGTTGAAGAAGAATGGTAAAGCTGTGAGACAATTGAGACATGTATTGTGTATGTGTGCCATTCATAGTGTGAATGGGCCAGACAAAAGATTTAACATGGTCCAGCATTCCTGTGGAACGCTTTGAACACCTCGTAGAGTCCATGTCCTGACGAATTGAGGCTGTTCTGAGGGCAAAAGGGGGTTGCAAGTCAATAGTAGGAAGGTGTTCCTAATGTTTTGTACACTCTATTAGAACTTGTCGTCAGGAATGCGTCTAGAATGGAACTATAAGATGATTCTAAATCTGGTTGGTTGACGGTTGGTACCTGGGACACGAACAGTACTATAAGATGATTCTAAATCTGGTTGGTTGGCGGTTGGTACCTGGGACACGAACAGTACTATAAGATGATTCTAAATCTGGTTGGTTAGCGGTTGGTACCTGGGACATGAACAGTACTATAAGATGATTCTAAATCTGGTTGGTTAGCGGTTGGTACCTGGGACATGAACAGTACTATAAGATGATTCTAAATCTGGTTGGTTAGCGGTTGGTACCTGGGACACGAACAGTACTATAAGATGATTCTAAATCTGGTTGGTTGACGGTTGGTACCTGGGACATGAACAGTACTATAAGATGATTCTAAATCTGGTTGGTTAGCGGTTGGTACCTGGGACATGAACAGTACTATAAGATGATTCTAAATCTGGTTGGTTAGCGGTTGGTACCTGGGACACGAACAGTACTATAAGATGATTCTAAATCTGGTTGGTTAGCGGTTGGTACCTGGGACATGAACAGTACTATAAGATGATTCTAAATCTGGTTGGTTAGCGGTTGGTACCTGGGACATGAACAGTACTATAAGATGATTCTAAATCTGGTTGGTTAGCGGTTGGTACCTGGGACATGAACAGTACTATAAGATGATTCTAAATCTGGTTGGTTGACGGTTGGTACCTGGGACATGAACAGTACTCTTATAAGATGATCAAATCTGGTTGGTTAGCGGTTGGTACCTGGGACATGAACAGTACTATAAGATGACCTAAATCTGTTGGTTAATGGTTGGTACTCTGCACGGTTGGTACCTGGGACATGAACAGTACTATAAGATGATTCTAAATCTGGTTGGTTAGCGGTTGGTACCTGGGACATGAACAGTACTATAAGATGATTCTAAATCTGGTTGGTTAGCGGTTGGTACCTGGGACATGAACAGTACTATAAGATGATTCTAAATCTGGTTGGTTGGCGGTTGGTACCTGGGACATGAACAGTACTATAAGATGATTCTAAATCTGGTTGGTTAGAGTGTTGGTACCTGGACATGAACAGTACTATAAGATGATTCTAAATCTGGTTGTTTAGCGGTTGGAATGGGACATGAACAGTACTATAAGATGATTCTAAACTGGTTGGTTGACGGTTGGTACCTGGGACATGGAACAGTACTATAAGATGATTCAAATCTGGTTGGTTAGCGGTTGGTACCTGGGACATGAACAGTACTATAAGATGATTCTAAATCTGGTTGGTTGGCGGTTGGTACCTGGGACAGAACAGTACTATAAGATGATTCTAAATCTGGTTGGTTAGCGGTTGGTACCTGGGACATGAACAGTACTATAAGATGATTCTAAATCTGGTTGGTTGACGGTTGGTACCTGGGACATGAACAGTACTATAAGATGATTCTAAATCTGGTTGGTTAGCGGTTGGTACCTGGGACATGAAACAGCCTATAAGATGATTCTAAATCTGGTTGGTTAGCGGTTGGTACCTGGGACATGAACAGTACTATAAGATGATTCTAAATCTGGTTGGTTAGACGGTTGGTACCTGGGACATGAACAGTACTATAAGATGATTCTAAATCTGGTTGGTTGACGGTTGGTACCTGGGATGAACAAGTACTATAAGATGATTCTAAATCTGGTTGGTTAGCGGTTGGTACCTGGGACACGAACAGTACTATAAGATGATTCTAAATCTGGTTGGTTGACGGTTGGTACCTGGGACATGAACAGTACTATAAGATGATTCTAAATCTGGTTGGTTAGCGGTTGATACCTGGGACATGAACAGTACTATAAGATGATTCTAAATCTGGTTGTTTAGCGGTTGGTACCTGGGACAAGAACAGTACTATAAGATGATTCTAAATCTGGTTGGTTAGCGGTTGGTACCTGGGACACGAACAGTACTATAAGATGATTCTAAATCTGGTTGGTTAGCGGTTGGTACCTGGGACATGAACAGTACTATAAGATGATTCTAAATCTGGTTGGTTGGCGGTTGGTACCTGGGACACGAACAGTACTATAAGATGATTCTAAATCTGGTTGGTTAGCGGTTGGTACCTGGGACACGAACAGTACTATAAGATGATTCTAAATCTGGTTGGTTAGCGGTTGGTATACATTCTCAAATCTGGTTATTGACGGTTGGTACCTGGGACACGAACAGTACTATAAGATGATTCTAAATCTGGGTTGGTTAGCTGTTGGTACTCTGGGACATGAACAGTACATATAAACTGTATGTGTTCAGCGCAGTCTGATTTGGATTAACGCTGTTTTAAATAGCCTTATTACTATAATTTTATATGATCAAATATATTATATGTAAAAGTATAAGCATGGATGAAACAAGCTATTTAATACAACAAAGCTCTTCAAGAGACCAATCTAACCATGAAACCTTGAGAAAAGACCTTTGTATTGGAAGTGTCTCGTCAGAGCTTTAGTGTTCAGTTCACAGTGTTCAGCTTTATTCCCATAATCTACTCTAGATCCAGATACTGTACATACCACATAATACAACCCATTTAGTAAATAGTCCCAATACTGAATCTGAAATGACTGGAGACAGAGGAGTGGAGGATATGAAGATATGAGGGAAGTGGGATATGGAAAATATAGACCCCCTGCTATTCAAACATATCCAGAAATAATCCCCTTCCCCACCTCCCCCAACCCCGATACCCACTTTATTCGCTGCATATGCCCTTTTCAACAGTTATATTAGTCTCCATCTCTATGTTTGTGCTCTGTGCTCGCTCTCTCTCCCTCTCTCTGTGGGGGGTAGGTAGATAGATTTTCTGCCCCCCTGTCGAGGTTCTCTGTGGGGGGTGCACTTCACCGAGCAATCCTGCTCCCCTCCTAAACCCCTGGGACCCTCATCCCCCTTTCCACTTCTTCCTCTCGTCCCTCGTTCAGCTCATCCTCCCTCTGATCCCCCTCTGTCCCCCCTCCCTCGCTTCCTCCCTTGTTAGTTTATCATCTTATTCCCCTCTGTCCTTGTGATGCTCCAGCTAACTACAGCTCTGATCCCAGCTTCCAACTAATCCAACGAAGGTCCCCAACTTTCTCTTCCTCTTTGTCTGCTTCTCAGACTGTGTCTGGGTCCTTGGTTTAAGTCTGAAGTTCATCTATCGCTCTTCTCCCATCTCTCCCTCTCTCTCCGTCTGCCTCCTTCCAGGCGCTTCTTAGCTTATCTCTCTCTTCTCTACCAGCCGCTCCCTCCCTCCTCCCTCCCTCTTCCTCCTCTACTCCTCCTCCTCCTTTTTCTTCATTATAAAAACACTTTTCAAGCTTGAGACTCTTTATTTTGTCTTTCAGGCAAGAGCGTCTCATCTGGAATGAGATTTGGCGCACGGCAGTCGGGCCGATGAGAAACCCAGAGGGTGGCCCGCTTAGGGGGCGGCGGGCGCCGTCTCAAAATAAATAAACATGGGTAATTTACTGAGACCTGTGCTCCCTCCAAGCTTTTCTTTCCAAGGCAGTCCTTCTCGTCTAAAGCACAGAACAGAGCAGAGCAGAACAGAAGATAAAGACAATGAAATGATGATCTTCAAATAGACTCATTATATGGCTGTCAGATAAGTGTTTTCTGTCTTCTTTTTTGTGTTTCTCTGTGAGCCTCCTTGCTTTTGTTCTCCAAGACTAAATTATCTACATTACACATTAGTTGACGCGGCCGTGGGTATATAAGGGAATTGGTTCCTGTAGAAGGCGGTGAGGGAGACTATTGTTGGTCCATGCCATTCTTTTGCTATTACCTAAGTGCAGGGCCAAAGCTAGATGTACAGTATGGTTATTGGGTTTATCAGTATGAATGGTTAATGTCCTGTGTTTCACCTTAACTGTCTCATGGAATAACACCGGACTTCCATACTACAAAATACATCAATGTGAATTGATAGTTTAAATAATACATAGGCTCTCTCTCTCTCACATTAATTTACTTCTAACCCAGCATCCCAGACTAGTTCGTAGTGAACGGTAGGTCAACTGTGAACATCAGGAATTAATCACGCAAGACAGGAAGCAGCAGCCCTGGTATACACTCACTCAACAACAAAGCCCTGCTGTCAACCCACTACAAGCTCCGCTACATAGCCTTGCTGTCCTGCGTGTGCGTGCTTAAAACATCTGTAGGATGGCACACTGCCAGTGAATAAGGACTTAAAGTCTTTACCTGTATGACTGTGAAATGGTCACCTAATTGAATTGGTTTCATTTGGCTGTTATGACTCTTCATATATATTGCGTTTCCTTTCCACTTGGTCTCACAACACTTTACATTCACCTCACCATCCATTTAGCAGCACCCACCTGCTGTTAACCAACAAATGACAAATGGGATGGAAATGATGGGGATTGCTATGATGGCTTTGAATGGTGTGTTTTATGACTAAGGTAGACAAGACATGAATGGATGAGGAGAGAGAGAAAAGCAACCATTTAGCGACTATTTAGAACGATTTAAAAAGCAATCATTGTTTCATTCATGGCCTGAAAGTAGATCAACACTCCTACTCAGAGACGCTGTCTGAATACGGACCCTGGACTCTTTTCTATATTAACACTTTCAGCATCTCTCATCAGGCTCCAAACACACTCATTATCGCTTTCTTCAATCATAAATGAGATCATTCAACAGTCAAAGACGTGAGGCAGTTTGGCCCAGACTCACATCAGCACCACTCCTCATGTTGTGTGTCTCCTCCATGGCATATGGGCTTTTTAGAATATTCTATGGTTCTCTTTTCTCTTTAGAATCTTCTATGGTTCTCTTTAGAATCTTCTATGGTTCTCTTAGAATCTTCTATGGTTCTCTTTTAGAATATTCTATGGTACTCAGGAGACCAAAGTAACTTCATTAGCCATTGATGCGTTATATAGTTGCAGCCACTGGAGCCAAACTAGGGAAAAATACTCCATTAGGCATAGAATAGAATGACAGAACATTAACTTGAATGGGAATCTCCGCTTCTAGTAATTTTATTTCACGTAATTAGGTATCTGGGGGTGAAACAATATGTGAAGTGTTGGTGGAAAAAACATTGGTGGTGGTTGAATTATTGTTTTAAACCTGGTCCCAGATCTGTTTCTGCTTTGTCAGCTCCTACCATCATTGCTACTTCTGGTAAGACCGCACAAACAGATCTGGGACCTGGTTATCTTTGGTTAGCTTACATAATATTTCAGAAAGAGAATAACAACGGTATTATCAACAAAGTGCAATGCAACATTCAAATTCAATGTTGTGTGGTAGTATGTTGAGAGAGAGAGTGTACTGTGTAGCTTCAGTTCATCCGTGGCTCCAACCAGAGACCCTCTGAACAAGTCGACAGCCGTCACCCACAGTATCATTACCTATCGCTCCACATAGCCGCGGCGGTTGCAGAGCAAAGGAAACAACTACTTCAAGGCCTCAGATCGAAAAGTCGTCACCATTGAGCGCTTACTAGCGAAACGCTAACTAGCTAGAAGGCCATTTCACACCGACATATTTCACATCGAGAGAGACAGTGTGTACTGTATATGACCAAGGGAAGAAGTGTAAAAAGGGTGTGTGTGTGTGTATGTGTGTGTGTTTTTGTGGTTTGGGAGTCAAATTAATTACCTGCCATGTGACTGTGTTCTCATTCCGACCTTTCAGGAGTGTGAAAGAGACGTTATTGTCAGGAAAACGTTTTCATATGCTCTGAGTTTGTCAGTCAGGGTGGGCAACATAGCCAACGGACAATTACATAGACCTCAATCAGACAGACCCTAGGCATCAACATAACACACACACTCTCTCTCTCTGTCTCTCTCTGTCTGTCTCTCTGTCTCTCTCTATCTATCTATCTATCTCTCTCTCTCTTCTCTCTCTTCTCTCTCTCTCTCTCTCTCTCTCTGGTTCCCTTCTCCTCTCTCTCTCTCTCTCTCTCTCTTCTCTCTCTCTCTCTCGGGTGTGTTGTGGCTGGAGCCCTGGGCTTGTGAGAGCTCCACCATGACGCTCATCATATGAGGCAGCTAGGAGCCAGAAGGGCGCAGGGGGAGAAAGAGGGGGAGAAGAAAGTCGAGGAGAGAGAGGAGAGAAAACGAGGAGAAAGTCTCTGAATATACTATGCGTGGAGAACTCAGATCTCACATGATTAGTATTCTGGTTTAGAACGAAACATAACAGGCTACAACTTATAGAATAATAACATTATAGAATAATAACATTATAGAATAATAGAATACACATAATCAAACATGTTGGGTCAATTACCAGCTATTTGTTGCCAGAGGTTTTTTCACTGATATACACAGCCATGTTACAGTAGCAGCTGGAAAGTATTTATAAAAAGCCTCTACATGTCTCGTTTACTCCCTCTCTGGCCTCTAAGTCATCAGGCTGATGATTATCCCACACACCTGTCACCATCAGTCTCGCAAGACACCTGCGCCTCTTCATAACACTCACCTGGTCTCCATCACCTCTCTAAATGGCATATATTATTATTATTATTATTACCTCCGTGATTATCTCCCCTATATGTGTCACTCCCCTTCGGTTGTTTCCTGAGGTGTTATTGACTCTGTTTTCACATCAGTGCGTTGTTTGTGTGTGGTGGTCATTGTTTGTGTGTGGTGGTCATTGTTTGTGTTATGTATTAAAACATTCACTCCCTGAACTTGCTTCCTGACTCTCAGCTCACTCGTTACACTAAAGTTACGGCCACTATTCTCTCCTGGTTGTCATAGGTTCATGACCAATGGCATTTTCAATGTAAAGCTTGTCTTTAAAATGAAAAAACGGTGTCTCTGTGTGTGTGTGAGAGAGAGAGCCTGTGAACCTGCCTGCATGTGTGTGTGAGAGAGAGAGCCTGTGAACCTGCCTGCATGTGTGTGTGAGAGAGAGAGAGTGCCTGTGAACCTGCCTACATGTGTGTGTGAGAGAGAGAGTGCCTGTGAACCTGCCTGCATGTGTGTGTGAGAGAGAGAGAGAGTGCCTGTGAACCTGCCTACATGTGTGTGTGAGAGAGAGAGCCTGTGAACCTGCCTGCATGTGTGTGAGAGAGAGAGAGAGTGCCTGTGAACCTGCCTACATGTGTGTGAGAGAGAGAGAGTGCCTGTGAACCTGCCTGCATGTGTGTGTGAGAGAGAGAGAGAGTGCCTGTGAACCTGCCTACATGTGTGTGAGAGAGAGAGAGTGCCTGTGAACCTGCCTGCATGTGTGTGAGAGAGAGAGAGAGAGTGCCTGTGAACCTGCCTACATGTGTGTGAGAGAGAGTGCCTGTGAACCTGCCTACATGTGTGTGTGAGAGAGAGAGCCTGTGAACCTGCCTACGTGGTCCTTCTGTAGCTCAGTTGGTAGAGCATGGCGCTTGTAACGCCAGGGTAGTGGGTTCGATCCCCGGGACCACCCATACATAGAATGTATGCACACATGACTGTAAGTCGCTTTGGATAAAAGCGTCTGCTAAATGGCATATAAATGTGTGTGAGAGAGAGAGAGTGCCTGTGAACCTGCCTACATGTGTGTGTGAGAGAGAGAGCCTGTGAACCTGCCTGCATGTGTGTGTGAGAGAGAGAGAGAGTGCCTGTGAACCTGCCTACATGTGTGTGAGAGAGAGAGAGTGCCTGTGAACCTGCCTGCATGTGTGTGTGAGAGAGAGAGAGAGTGCCTGTGAACCTGCCTACATGTGTGTGAGAGAGAGAGAGTGCCTGTGAACCTGCCTACATGTGTGTGTGTGTGAGAGAGAGAGAGAGAGAGAGAGAGTGCCTGTGAACCTGCCTACATGTGTGTGTGTGAGAGAGAGAGAGCCTGTGAACCTGCCTGCATGTGTGTGTTTTCCATCTAAACTTACTCAGTTGGCTGTGTATTTGAGTTCAAACTCATGATGTTGTTGTTTACCTCAGCAGCAGCAAGATGTTGAGTTAGTTGTATGGATAAACCTCCCTTCTCAACGTTGATGACTCGGATGTTGATGTCAGCAACTTTAACTTAATCCTTCTCTTAATGCACTAATGCTCTTTGTCCTCCCTCCAGCTACGTTCCTGAACTGCTACTCTGTGTTATACTGTACAGACCAGATACAAGCTAAGAAGCCCAATTAAAGACGGTTGACTTCCCAAATCTGGGGAAACGATGCCTTTAAAGGGGAAATCCAGGAATTCAAATAAAAACCATCAGCCCCATCCACAGAAAAAATACTACAGAATACTATAGAATTATATTGTAAACTGTAGTATACTGTAGAATTGTCACGCCTTGGTCATTGTATTTTGTGTTTTTGTTATATGTTTGGGTAGGCCAGGGTGTGACATGGGTTTATATGTAGTGTTTTGTATTGGGGTTTGTATTATTTGGGATCGCGGCTGATTAGGGGTGTGGTATAGGCTTGGCTGCCTGAGGCGATTCTCAATTAGAGTCAGGTGCTTATCGTTGTCTCTGATTGGGAACCGTATTTAGGCAGCCCGAGTTTCGCTTTGTATTTGGTGGGTGTTTGTTCCTGTCTCTGTGTTGTAGTCACCAGATAGGCTGTAATTAGTTTCACGTTCTGTTGTTTTTGTAGTTAGTTTCAGTTATTTCATGTACCGCGATTCTTTCATTAAAGTCATGAGTAACCAACACGCTGCATTTCGGTCCGACTCTCTTCTTTCAACAGACGAACGCCGTTACAAGAATACAATCCTACACACTGTAGTATCCCTCGATCATGTATAGTGCTTTCTATAGAATGTTGTAGAATACTACACTAAATAGTATTAATACTACAGTATTATCAGAAAATACAAACACTATAGTAAATACTACAGTAATGTCCACAAAAACACTACAGTAAATACTACAGTAATGTCCACAAAACACTACAGTCTGCAAAAACACAACACTTTTTAAAACTATAGTAAATACTCCAGTATTTTAATTTGAATATCCCCTTCCCATTCCCTCCCCATATCGCAATCTGTCCCACCCATAAGTAAGAAGCCTACATGCCAAGTATAGAACCATATTGTGTTCCCTACAAGTTATTGAGAGCTCAAGTGCAGAATCTTTTCTCTCATTTTTTCTTCTCTCATACGGACTCCAGATGTACCTACCTTCAGGTTACGGAAAATGTACTCTTTTAGTACTTCTCCAGAAGGTTTCCTGAAGGAGAAAGCATCCACTTCTATGTTGAAGATAAAACACAAACACTATGGTAAATACTGCAGTACACTACAATCTGCAAAAACACTACATTAATTACTATAGAATAGTTTTATTTTACTAAAGTATTTATACTACAGTTAATTGTAAATACTACAGTATACTACAGTAAGTACTACAGTAAGTACTACAGTAAATACTACAGTATACTACAGTAAATACTACAGTATACTACAGTAAATACTACAGTATACTACAGTAAATAATACAGTAAAGTCCGCAATAACATGACAGTGAATACTATAGTATTTTTTCACGAGGCGTCACATGGTTGGAAAACAACTTTAAGTATCACAAGGGGGGGGACTTTATTAAGTTTAACGGTCATTGAACTGAGCAAAATGCCACTAATATATGTGCTGATGTCACTATCCTGTGTGTACAGAGACAGAGTTTCTGACAGACACTTCAAACAAGTGGATTGTTCATCCCTGAGGATTGTTCTGGATTAACTAACCAATGGGCAAAGATGAAATGGCGCCTAATGATCCACAGTCCAATCAGCCATTTGGGACTTGGTTGCCAGACGAGCCAATAGGGAGCTGACAGGGACAAATATGGCTGCCATTTCATCTGAGACAGAGACTCATCTTTGTATCTGTGCCATTTTAGAGTCTGTGACAGCATGGGCAGCACCATTGAAGCAATCTTCATTTTTAAGTAGTCAACTTTCTTCTCCATGATTGGTTGATCCTTCCTGATGACCAGGTTGGACATGACTCCAATGAAGTTGGAAGTCCGACCCTGTTGACTACAATAAAATAGTGGAAGCTGTCAATGGCACTGCCAAATGCTAATACAGACTTTTGACCACTAGAGGCCTCTATCATTCTCTATGGGATGGCCTGATGATGGTAAATTATAATGGTAACAGACAGCTGGTCACAAGACTGGCCTTCATCTATTCCAGATTCCCTGATGAAGGAGAGAGAGAGGGAGAGAGATAGAGAGAAAGATATATATATAGAGAGAGAGGTGGAAAGAGATAGAGAGAGAGTGTGTGTGTGTATCTGAGCTTGTGTGTGTTTGTGTGTGTGTGTGTGTGTGAGGAGTCATCTGGGACAGTAGATCTCCATCAGCTGTAATGATGATGAGAGAATGATGTTAAGATCGCGCCCCATTACCGACTGTGGCCCTCTAGGGTGTCTGTGTGTATATGTGCGTGTGTGTCTGTGTGTATATGTGCGTGTGTGTGTGTATATGTGCGCATGTGTGTGTATATGTGCGTGTGTGTCTGTGTGTATATGCGTGTGTGTCTGTGTGTATATGTGCGTGTGTATATGTGCGTGTATATGTGCGTGTGTGTCTGTGTGAATATGTGCGTGGTGTCTGGCGTATATGTGCGTGTGTGTCTGTGTGTATATGTGCATGTGTGTTTGTGTGAATATGTGCGTGTGTGTCTGTGTGTATATGTGCGTGTGTGTCTGTGTGAATATGTGCGTGTGTGTGTGTATATGTGCGTGTGTGTCTGTGTGTATATGTGCGTGTGTGTCTGTGTGTATATGTGCGTGTGTGTCTGTGTGTATATGTGCGTGTGTCTGTGTGAATATGTGCGTGTGTGTCTGTGCGTATATGTGCGTGTGTGTCTGTGTGTATATGTGCGTGTGTGTCTGTGTGTATATGTGCGTGTGTGTCTGTGTGTATATGTGCGTGTGTGTGTATATGTGCGTGTATATGTGCGTGTGTGTCTGTGTGAATATGTGCGTGTGTGTCTGTGCGTATATGTGCGTGTGTGTCTGTGTGTATATGTGCGTGTGTGTCTGTGTGTATATGTGCGTGTGTGTCTGTGTGTATACGTGCGTGTGCGTGCGTGTGTGTGTGTATATGTGCGTGTGTGCGTGTGTGTCTGCAATCTCAGGGCTGTTGTCAAGCACTGGACTCAGTGGGAAGTCTGAATGTGCTATTTTCCCAATCATCTTATTTTTCCCCAATGTGGTTATCTGCACATTTTCATAAACTTGCATCTAAAATAACCTGATAGACTTTTCCACCAATCAGTGGTCAAGAAAGGATAGGATAAGTAAGGTTAACAGCGAGGTCACGGCACATACATTATATATAGTATGTCTCTTAGATAAAAGTCCTCTAGAAAGTACCTTCGGTGGTGTGAAGTCATCTGTGTGTGTGTGTGTGTGTGTGTGTGTGTGTGTGTGTGTGTGTGTGTGTGTGTGTGTGTGTGTGTGTGTGTGTGTGTGTGTGTGTGTGTGTGTGTGTGTGTGTGTGTGTGTTACAGTACCAGTCAAAAGTTTGGACACACCAGAATATATAAATAAATATATCATATATTTTGATTGGTTGAACACTTTTTGGGTTCCTACATGATTCCATATGTGTTATTTCATAGTTTTGATTTCTTCACTATTATGCTAAAATGTAGAAAAAAATAAAAACCCTCAAATGATTGGGAAAATAGCACATTCAGACTTCAAAGTCGCCACCCTTTGCCTTGATGACAGCTTTGCACACTCTTGGCATTCTCTCAACCAGTTTCATGAGGTAGTCACCTGGAATGCATTTCAATTAACAGATGTGCCTTGTTAAAAGTTAATTTGTGGAATTTCTTTCCTTCTTAATGCATTAGAGCCAATCAGTTGTGTTGTGACAAGGTAGGGGTGTTATACAGAAGATAGCCCTATTTGGTAAAATACCAATTTCATATTATGGCAAGAACAACTCAAATAAGCAAAGAGAAATGACAGTCCATCATTACTTTAAGACATGGAGGTCAGTCAATGTGGAAAATTAAGAACTTTGAAAGTTTCTTCAAGTGCAGTCGCAAAAACCATTAAGCACTATGATGAAACTGGCTCTCATGAGGACCACCACAGGAATGGAAGACCCAGAGTTATCTCTGCTGCAGAGGATAAGTTCATTAGAGTTACCAGCCTCCGAAATTGCAGCCCAAAATAATGCTTCACAGAGTTCAAGTAACAGGCACATGAATCAGATTCATGGTCGAATTGGTGCAAAGAAACCACTACTAAAGGACTAAGAAACCCGAGCAATGGACATTAGACCAGTGGAAATCTGTCTTTTGGTCTGATGAGTCCGAATTTGAGATTTTTGGTTCCAAGTGCTGTATCTTTGTGAGATGCAGAGTAGATGAACGATGATCTCTGCATGTGTCGTTCCCACCGTGAAGCATGGAGGAGGAGGTGTGATGGTGTGGGGATGCTTTGCTGGTGACACTGTCTGTGATTAATTTAGAATTCAAGGCACACTTAACCAGCATGGCTACCACAGTATTCTGCAGTGATACGCCACCCCATCTGGTTTGTGCTTAGTGGGACTGTCATTTGTTTTTCAACAGGACAATGACCCAACACACCTTGATGATGTGTAAGGGTTATTTGACCAAGAAGGAGAGTGCAATAGATGACCTGGCTTCCACAATCACTTGAACTCAACCCAATTGAGATGGTTTGGATGAGTTGGACCGCAGAGTGAAGGAAAAGCAGCCAACAGGTGCTCAGCATATGTGGGAACTCATTCAAGACTGTTGGAAAATCATTCCTGGTGTGGCTGGTTGAGAGAATGCCAATAGTGTGCAAAGCTGTCATCAAGACAAAGGGTGGCTACTTTGAAGAATCTCAAATATAACATATATTTTGACTTGTTGAACACTTTTTAAAATTTACTACATGATTCCATATGTGTTATTTCATAGTTTTGATGTCTTCACTATTATTCTTCACTGTAGAAAATAGTAAAAATAAAGAAAACCCTTGAATGAGTAGGTGTGGCCAAACTTTTGACTGGTACTGTATGTATGTGTGCATCGAGGGATTGTCTTTAACATACAAGCTGTCCCCTAAGGGCCAAATGTCCTTTTCCACTTCCTCTGTCGCCATGGCGAAATAAGCTTCTTTCCTTGAGGGACCCTGTAGAGTGTTTGTGTGTGTGTGCGTTTGTGCGTGTTTGTGCATGATTGTATGTGTGTGTGTGCACAAGATGTGTTTTCCAGGTCAGAGCGTTGTCAGGTAGGGGCCACCTCTCCTCTCTCCAGCGTTAGTTGGTTCTCTGGTGGCCGGATGAGATTGTTGTTTGTTCCAGGCATCTG
>NC_060177.1:89255958-89271891 GCF_021184085.1 Oncorhynchus gorbuscha | reverse complement strand
AGAATAGATGAACGCAGAAAAACACTGAGTCCACCTCACATTACAATGAGACATCACCAATGTACTTTTTGAAATGCTAAAGTTTATACAGACAACTGAGTGTACAAAACATTAGGAACATCTTCTCTTTCCATAGACTGACCAGGTGAATCCAGGTGAAAGCTGATCCCTTATTGATGTCACCAGTGTTGATGAAGGGGAGGAGACAGGTTGAAGAAGAATGGTAAAGCTGTGAGACAATTGAGACATGTATTGTGTATGTGTGCCATTCATAGTGTGAATGGGCCAGACAAAAGATTTAACATGGTCCAGCATTCCTGTGGAACGCTTTGAACACCTCGTAGAGTCCATGTCCTGACGAATTGAGGCTGTTCTGAGGGCAAAAGGGGGTTGCAAGTCAATAGTAGGAAGGTGTTCCTAATGTTTTGTACACTCTATTAGAACTTGTCGTCAGGAATGCGTCTAGAATGGAACTATAAGATGATTCTAAATCTGGTTGGTTGACGGTTGGTACCTGGGACACGAACAGTACTATAAGATGATTCTAAATCTGGTTGGTTGGCGGTTGGTACCTGGGACACGAACAGTACTATAAGATGATTCTAAATCTGGTTGGTTAGCGGTTGGTACCTGGGACATGAACAGTACTATAAGATGATTCTAAATCTGGTTGGTTAGCGGTTGGTACCTGGGACATGAACAGTACTATAAGATGATTCTAAATCTGGTTGGTTAGCGGTTGGTACCTGGGACACGAACAGTACTATAAGATGATTCTAAATCTGGTTGGTTAGCGGTTGGTACCTGGGACATGAACAGTACTATAAGATGATTCTAAATCTGGTTGGTTAGCGGTTGGTACCTGGGACATGAACAGTACTATAAGATGATTCTAAATCTGGTTGGTTAGCGGTTGGTACCTGGGACATGAACAGTACTATAAGATGATTCTAAATCTGGTTGGTTAGCGGTTGGTACCTGGGACATGAACAGTACTATAAGATGATTCTAAATCTGGTTGGTTAGCGGTTGGTACCTGGGACATGAACAGTACTATAAGATGATTCTAAATCTGGTTGGTTAGCGGTTGGTACCTGGGACATGAACAGTACTATAAGATGATTCTAAATCTGGTTGGTTAGCGGTTGGTACCTGGGACATGAACAGTACTATAAGATGATTCTAAATCTGGTTGGTTAGCGGTTGGTACCTGGGACATGAACAGTACTATAAGATGATTCTAAATCTGGTTGGTTAGCGGTTGGTACCTGGGACATGAACAGTACTATAAGATGATTCTAAATCTGGTTGGTTAGCGGTTGGTACCTGGGACATGAACAGTACTATAAGATGATTCTAAATCTGGTTGGTTAGCGGTTGGTACCTGGGACATGAACAGTACTATAAGATGATTCTAAATCTGGTTGGTTAGCGGTTGGTACCTGGGACATGAACAGTACTATAAGATGATTCTAAATCTGGTTGGTTGAGCGGTTGGTACCTGGGACATGAACAGTACTATAAGATGATTCTAAATCTGGTTGGTTAGCGGTTGGTACCTGGGACATGAACAGTACTATAAGATGATTCTAAATCTGGTTGGTTAGCGGTTGGTACCTGGGACACGAACAGTACTATAAGATGATTCTAAATCTGGTTGGTTAGCGGTTGGTACCTGGGACATGAACAGTACTATAAGATGATTCTAAATCTGGTTGGTTGGCGGTTGGTACCTGGGACACGAACAGTACTATAAGATGATTCTAAATCTGGTTGGTTAGCGGTTGGTACCTGGGACACGAACAGTACTATAAGATGATTCTAAATCTGGTTGGTTGACGGTTGGTACCTGGGACACGAACAGTACTATAAGATGATTCTAAATCTAGTTGGTTAGCGGTTGGTACCTGGGACATGAACAGTACTATAAGATGATTCTAAATCTGGTTGGTTAGCGGTTGGTACCTGGGACATGAACAGTACTATAAGATGATTCTAAATCTGGTTGGTTGACGGTTGGTACCTGGGACACGAACAGTACTATAAGATGATTCTAAATCTGGTTGGTTGACGGTTGGTACCTGGGACATGAACAGTACTATAAGATGATTCTAAATCTGGTTGGTTAGCGGTTGGTACCTGGGACACGAACAGTACTATAAGATGATTCTAAATCTGGTTGGTTGACGGTTGGTACCTGGGACACGAACAGTACTATAAGATGATTCTAAATCTGGTTGGTTGGCGGTTGGTACCTGGGACATGAACAGTACTATAAGATGATTCTAAATCTGGTTGGTTGGCGGTTGGTACCTGGGACACGAACAGTACTATAAGATGATTCTAAATCTGGTTGGTTGGCGGTTGGTACCTGGGACACGAACAGTACTATAAGATGATTCTAAATCTGGTTGGTTAGCGGTTGGTACCTGGGACACGAACAGTACTATAAGATGATTCTAAATCTGGTTGGTTGACGGTTGGTACCTGGGACACGAACAGTACTATAAGATGATTCTAAATCTGGTTGGTTAGCGGTTGGTACCTGGGACATGAACAGTACATATAAACTGTATGTGTTCAGCGCAAGTCTGATTTGGATTAAATCATTGTCTTAAAATAGCCTTATTACTATAATTTTATATGATCAAATATATTATATGTAAAAGTATAAGCATGGATGAAACAAGCTATTTAATACAACAAAGCTCTTCAAGAGACCAATCTAACCATGAAACCTTGAGAAAAGACCTTGTATTGGAAGTGTCTCGTCAGAGCTTTTAGTGTTCAGTTCACAGTGTTCAGCTTTATTCCCATAATCTACTCTAGATCCAGATACTGTACATACCACATATAATACAACCCATTTAGTAAATAGTCCCAATACTGAATCTGAAATGACTGGAGACAGAGGAGTGGAGGATATGAAGATATGAGGGAAGTGGGATATGGAAAATATAGACCCCCTGCTATTCAAACATATCCAGAAATAATCCCCCTTCCCCACCTCCCCCCCAACCCCGATACCCACTTTATTCGCTGCATATGCCCTTTTCAACAGTTATATTAGTCTCCATCTCTATGTTTGTGCTCTGTGCTCGCTCTCTCTCCCTCTCTCTGTGGGGGGTAGGTAGATAGATTTTCTGCCCCCCTGTCGAGGTTCTCTGTGGGGGGTGCACTTCACCGAGCAATCCTGCTCCCCTCCTAAACCCCTGGGACCCTCATCCCCCTTTCCACTTCTTCCTCTCGTCCCTCGTTCAGCTCATCCTCCCTCTGATCCCCCTCTGTCCCCCTCCCCTCGCTTCCTCCCTTGTTAGTTTATCATCTTATTCCCCTCTGTCCTTGTGATGCTCCAGCTAACTACAGCTCTGATCCCAGCTTCCAACTAATCCAACGAAGGTCCCCAACTTTCTCTTCCTCTTTGTCTGCTTCTCAGACTGTGTCTGGGTCCTGGTTTAAGTCTGAAGTCTATCTATCGCTTTCCTTCCCTCCCCCATCTCTCCCTCTCTCTCCGTCTCCGTCTCCTTCCAGGCGCTTCTTAGCTTATCTCTCTCCTCTCTACCAGCCGCCCTCCCTCCCTCCCTCCTCTTCCTCCTACTCCTCCTCCTCCTTTTTCTTCGTTATAAAAACACTTTTTCAAGCTTGAGACTCTTTATTTTTGTCTTTCAAGGCAAGAGCGTCTCATCTGAATGAGATTTGGCGCACGGCAGTCGGGCCGATGAGAAACCCAGAGGGTGGCCCGCTTAAGGGGGCGGCGGGCGCCGTCTCAAAATAAATAAACATGGGTAATTTACTCGAGACCTGTGCTCCCTCCAAGCTTTTCTTTCCAAGGCAGTCCTCTCGTCTAAAGCACACAGAACAGAGCAGAGCAGAACAGAAGATAAAGACAATGAAATGATGTGAGATCTTCAAATAGACTCATTATATGGCTGTCAGATAAGTGTTTTCTCTGTCTTCTTTCTTTGTGTTTCTCTGTGAGCCTCCTTGCTGCTTTGTTCTCCAAGACTAAATTATCTACATTACACATTAGTTGACGCGGCCGTGGGTATATAAGGGAATTGGTTCCTGTGAAGGCGGTGAGGGGAGACTATTGTTGGTCCATGCCATTCTTTTGCTATTACCTAAGTGCAGGGCCAAAGCTAGATGTACAGTATGGTTATTGGGCTTTATCAGTATGAATGGTTAATGTCCTGTGTTTCACCTTAACTGTCTCATGGAATAACACCGGACTTCCATACTACAAAATACATCAATGTGAATTGATAGTTTAAATAATACATAGGCTCCCTCTCTCACACATTAATTTACGAACCCAGCATCCCAGACTAGTTCGTAGTGTGAACGGTAGGTCAACTGTGAACATCAGGAATTAATCACGCAAGACAGGAAGCAAGGCCCCGGTATACATTCCTCACTCAACAACAAAGCCCTGCTGTCAACCCACTACAAGCTCCGCTACATAGCCTGTCCTGCGTGTGCGTGCTTAAAAACATCTGTAGGGATGGCACACTGCCAGTAGAATATGACTTAAAGTCTTCACTCTTGTATGACTGTGAAATGGTCACCTAATTGAATTGGTTCACTGGCTGTTAAGTGACTTTCTATATACTATGCCTTTCCACTTGGTCTCACAACACTTTACATTCACCTCACCATCCATTTAGCAGCAATTCCACCTGCTGTTAACCAACAATGACAAATGGGATGGAAATGATAGGATTGCTATGATGGCTTGAATGGTGTGTTTTATGACTAAGGTAGACAAGACATGAATGGATGAGGAGAGAGAGAAAAGCAAACATTTAGCGACTATTTAGAACGATTTAAAAAGCAATCATTGTTTCATTCATGGCCTGAAAGTAGATCAACACTCCTACTCAGAGACGCTGTCTGAATACGGACCCTGACTTTTCTATATTAACACTTTCAGCATCTCTCATCAGGCTCCAAACACACTCATTATCGCTTTCTTCTTCTTCAATCATAAATGAGATCATTCAACAGTCAAAGACGTGAGGCAGTTTGGCCCAGACTCACATCAGCACCACTCCCGTTGTGTGTCTCTCCATGGCATATGGGCTTTTTTAGAATATTCTATGGTTCTTTCTCTTTAGAATCTTCTATGGTTCTCTTTAGAATCTTCTATGGTTCTCTTTAGAATCTTCTATGGTTCTCTTTAGAATATTCTATGGTACCAGGGAGACCAAAGTAACTTCATTAGCCATTGATGCGTTATATAGTTGCAGCCACTGAGCCAAACTAGGAAAATACTCTAATTAGGCATAGAAATAGAATGACAGAACATTAACTTGAATGGGAATCTCCGCTCTAGTAATTTTATTTCTACGTAATTAGGTATCTGGGGGTGAAAAATATGGGAATGTTGGTGGAAAAAAACATTGGTGGTGGTTGATTATTGTTTTAACCTGGTCCCAGATCTGTTTCTGCCTTTGTCAGCTCCTACCATCATTGCTACTTCTGGTAAGACTGCACAAACAGATCTGGGACCTGGTTATCTTTGGTTAGTTTACACAATATTTCAGAAAGAGAATAATAACGTATTATCAACAAGTGCAATGCAACATTCAAATTCAATGTTGTGTGGTAGTATGTTGAGAGAGAGAGTGTACTGTGTAGCTTCAGTCCATATCCGTGGCTCCAACCAGAGACCCTCTGAACAAGTCGACAGCCGTCACCCACAAAGTATCATTACCTATCGCTCCACATAGCCGCGGCCGTTGCAGAGCAAAGGAAACAACTACTTCAAGGCCTCAGATCGAGTGTCGTCACCGATTGAGCTACTAGCGAAACGCTAACTAGCTAGCCATTTCACACCGATTACATTTCACATCGAGAGAGACAGTGTGTACTGTATATGACCAAGTGAAGAAGTGGTAAAAAGGTGTGTGTGTGTGTATGTGTGTGTGTTTTTGTGGTTTGGGAGTCAAATTAATTACCTGCCATGTGACTGTGTTCTCATTCGACCCCAGGAGTGTGAAAGAGACGTTATTGTCAGGAAAAACCGTTTTCACATGCTCTGAGTTTGTCAGTCAGGTGGGCAACGATAGGCCAACGGACAATTACATAGACCTCAATCAGACAGACCCTAGGCATCAACATAACACACACACTCTCTCTCTCTGTCTCTCTCTGTCTCTCTCTGTCTCTCTGTCTCTCTCTATCTATCTATCTCTCTCTCTCTCTCTCTCTCTCTCTCTCTCTCTCTCTCTCTCTCTCTCTCTCTCTCTCTCTCTCCTCTCTCTCTCTCTCTGTCTCTCTCTCTCTCTCTCTCTCTCTCTCTCCTCTCTCTCTCTCTCTCTCTCTCTCTCTCTCTCTGTCTCCCTCTCTCCTCTCCTCTCTCTCTCTCTCTCTCCTCTCGGGTGTGTTGTGGCTGGAGCCCTGGGCTTGTGAGAGCTCCACCATGACGCTCATATGAGGCAGCTAGGAGCCAGAAGGGCGAGGGGGAGAAAGAGGGGGAGAAGAAAAAGTCGAGGGAGAGAGAGGAGAGAAAACGATGAGAAAGTCTCTGAATATACTATGCGTGAGAACTCAGATCTCACATGATTAGTATTCTGGTTTAGAACGAAACATAAACAGACTACAACTTATAGAATAACATTATAGAATAATAACATTATAGAATAATAGAATACACATAATCAAACATGTTGGGTCAATTACCAGCTATTTGTTGCCAGAGGTTTTTTCACTGATATACACAGTCATGTTACAGTAGCAGCTGAAAGTATTTATAAAAAGCCTCTACATGTCTCGCTTACCCCTCTCTGGCCTCTAAGTCATCAGGCTGATGATTATCCCACACACCTGTCACCATCGTCTCGCACACCTGCGCCCTCATAACACTCACCTGGTCTCCATCACCTCTAAAATGGCATATATTATTATTATTATTATTACCTCCGTGATTATCTCCCCTATATGTGTCCACCCCCTTCGGTTGTTTCCTGAGGTGTTATTGACTCTGTTTTCACATCAGTGTTGTTTGTGTGTGGTGGTCATTGTTTGTGTGTGGTGGTCATTGTTTGTGTTATGTATTAAAACATTCACTCCCTGAACTTGCTTCCTGACTCTCAGCTCACTCGTTACACTAAAGTTAAGGCCACTATTCTCTCCTGGTTGTCATAGGTTCATGACCAATGGCATTTTCAATGTAAAGCTTGTCTTTAAAATGAAAAAAACGGTGTCTCTGTGTGTGTGTGAGAGAGAGAGCCTGTGAACCTGCCTGCATGTGTGTGTGAGAGAGAGAGCCTGTGAACCTGCCTGCATGTGTGTGTGTGAGAGAGAGAGAGGCCTGTGAACCTGCCTACATGTGTGTGAGAGAGAGAGAGTGCCTGTGAACCTGCCTGCATGTGTGTGTGTGAGAGAGAGAGAGAGTGCCTGTGAACCTGCCTACATGTGTGTGTGAGAGAGAGAGCCTGTGAACCTGCCTGCATGTGTGTGAGAGAGAGAGAGAGTGCCTGTGAACCGCCTCTACATGTGTGTGAGAGAGAGAGAGTGCCTGCAGAACCTGCCTGCATGTGTGTGTGAGAGAGAGAGAGAGTGCCTGTAAACCTGCCTACATGTGTGGGAGAGAGAGAGTGCCTGTGAACCTGCCTGCATGTGTGTGAGAGAGAGAGAGAGAGTGCCTGTGAACTGCCCTACATGTGTGTGAGAGAGTGCCTGTGAACCTGCCTCTACATGTGTGTGTGTGAGAGAGAGCCTGTGAACCTGCCTACATGTGTGTGTGAGCAGTGGGAGAGACCACCTATACATAGAGTGCCATGACTGAACCTGCCTAAATGGCATGTGTGTGAGAGAGAGAGAGTGCCTGTGAACCTGCCTGAGAGAGAGAGCATGTGTGTGTGTGTGAGAGAGAGAGAGAGTGCCTGTGAACCTGCCTACATGTGTGTGTGAGAGAGAGAGTGCCTGTGAACCTGCCTGCATGTGTGTGTGAGAGAGAGAGAGAGTGCCTGTGAACCTGCCTACATGTGTGTGTGTGAGAGAGAGAGAGTGCCTGTAACCTGCCTACATGTGTGTGTGTGTGTGAGAGAGAGAGAGAGAGAGAGAGAGTGCCTGTGAACCTGCCTACATGTGTGTGTGTGAGAGAGAGAGAGCCTGTGAACCTGCCTGCATGTGTGTGTGTTTTCCATCTAAACTTACTCAGTTGGCTGTGTATTTGAGTTCAAACTCATGATGTTGTTGTTTACCTCAGCAGCAGCAAGATGTTGAGTTAGTTGTATGGATAAACTCTCCTTCTCAACGTTGATGACTGATGTTGATGTCAGCAACTTTAACTTAATCCTTTCTTAATGCACTAATGCCTTGTCCTCCTCCAGCTACGTTCCTGAACTGCTACTCTGTGTTATACTGTACAGACCAGATACAAGCTAAGAAGCCCAATTAAAGACGGCTGACTTCCCAAATCTGGGGAAACGATGCCTTTAAAGGGGAAATCCAGGAATTCAAATAAAAACCATCAGCCCCATCCACAGAAAAAATACACAGAATACTATAGAATTATATTGTAAACTGTAGTATACTGTAGAATTGTCACGCCTTGGTCATTGTATTTTGTGTTTTTGTTATATGTTTGGGTAGGCCAGGGTGTGACATGGGTTTATATGTAGTGTTTTGTATTGGGGTTTGTATTATTTGGGATCGCGGCTGATTAGGGTGTGAGACAGGCTTGGTTGCCTGAGGCGATTCTCAATTAGAGTCAGGTGCTTATCGTTGTCTCTGATTGGGAACCGTATTTAGGCAGCCCGAGTTTCATCTTGTATTTGGTGGGTGTTTGTTCCTGTCTCTGTGTTGTAGTCACTCAGATAGGCTGTAATTAGTTTCACGTTCTGTTGTTTTTTGTAGTTAGTTTCAGTTATTTCATGTACCGCGATTCTTTCATTAAAGTCATGAGTAACCAACACGCTGCATTTCGGTCCGACTCTTTTCTTTCAACAGACGAACGCCGTTACAAGAATACAATACTACACACTGTAGTATCCCTCGATCATGTATAGTGCTTTCTATAGAATGTTGTAGAATACTACACTAAATAGTATTAATACTACAGTATTATCAGAAAATACAAACACTCAGTAAATACTACAGTAATGTCCACAAAAACACTACAGCAAATACTACAGTAATGTCCACAAACACTACAGTCTGCAAAAAACACAACACTTTTTTAAACTATAGTAAATACTCCAGTATTTTAATTTGAATATCCCCTTCCCATTCCCTCCCCCATATCGCAATCTGTCCCACCCATAAGTAAGAAGCCTACATGCCCAAGTATAGAACCATATTGTGTTCCCTACTGCTATTGAGAGCCTGGCAGAATCTTTTTCTCTCATTTTTTCTTCTCTCATACGGACTCAGATGTACCTACCTTTCAGGTTACGGAAAATGTAATCTTTTAGTACTTTCCAGAAGGTTTCCTGAAGGAGAAAAGCATCCACTTCATGTTGAAGATAAAAACAAACACTATGGTAAATACTGCAGTACACTACAATCTGCAAAAACACTACATTAATTACTATAGAATAGTTTTATTTTACTAAAGCATTTTATACTACAGTTAATTGTAAATACTATTATATACTACAGTAAGTACTACAGCAAGTACTACAGTAAATACTATATACTACAGTAAATACTACAGTATACTACAGTAAATACTACAGTATACTACAGTAAATAATACAGTAAAGTCCGTTAATAACATGACAGTGAATACTATAGTATTTTTTCACGAGGCGTCACATGGTTGGAAAACAACTTTAAGTATCACAAGGGGGGGGGGGGGCTTTATTAAGTTTAACGGTCATTGAACTGAGCAAAATGCCACTAATATATGTGCTGATGTCACTATCCTGTGTGTACAGAGACAGAGTTTCTGACAGACACTTCAAACAAGTGGATTGTTCATCCCTGAGGATTGTTCTGGATTAACTAACCAATGGGCAAAGATGAAATGGCGCCTAATGATCCACAGTCCAATCAGCCATTTGGGACTTGCTGCCAGACGAGCCAATAGGGAGCTGACAGGGGACAAATATGGCTGCCATTTCATCTGAGACAGAGACTCATCTTTGTATCTGTGCCATTTTAGAGTCTGTGAGACAGCATGGGCAGCACCATTGAAGCAATCTTCATTTTTAAGTAGTCAACTTTCTTCATGATTGGTTGATCCTCCTGATGACCAGGTTGACATGACTCCAATGAAGTTGGAAGTCCGACCCTGTTGACTACAATAAAATAGTGGAAGCTGTCAATGGCACTGCCAAATGCTAATACAGACTTTTGACCACTAGAGGCCTCTATCATTCTCTATGGATGGCCTGATGATGGTAAATTATAATGGTAACAGACAGCTGGTCACAAGACTGGCCTTCATCTATTCCAGATTCCTGATGAAGGAGAGAGAGAGGGAGAGAGATAGAGAGAAAGATATATATATAGAGAGAGAGGTGGAAAGAGATAGAGAGAGAGTGTGTGTGTGTATCTGAGCTTGTGTGTGTTTGTGTGTGTGTGTGTGTGAGGAGTCATCTGGGACAGTAGATCTCCATCAGCTGTAATGATGATGAGAGAATGATGTTAAGATCGCGCCCCCCCATTACCGACTGTGGCCCTCTAGGGTGTGTCTGTGTGTATATGTGCGTGTAAAAGTTCAGTGTGTATATGCGTGTGTGTGTGTGTATATGTGCGCGTGTGTGTGTATATGTGCGTGTGTGTCTGTGTGTATATGTGCGTGTGTGTCTGTGTGTATATGTGCGTGTGTGTGTATATGTGCGTGTATATGTGCGTGTGTGTCTGTGTGAATATGTGCGTGTGTGTGTATATGTGCGTGTGTGTCTGTGTGTATATGTGCATGTGTGTTTGTGTGTGTCTGTGTGTCTGTGTGTATATGTGCGTGTGTGAATATGTGCGTGTGTGTGTGTATATATGTGCGTGTGTGTCTGTGCGTATATGTGCTGTGTGTGTCTGTGTGTATATGTGCGTGTGTGTCTGTGTGTATATGTGCGTGTGTGTCTGTGTGTATATGTGCGTGTGTGTCTGTGTGTATATGTGTGTGTCTGTGTGTGTATATGTGCGTGTGTGTCTGTGTGAATATGTGCGTGTGTCTGTACGTGATATGTGCGTGTGAATATGTCTGTGTCTGTGCGTATATGTGCGTGTGTGTGTCTGTGTGTGTATATGTCGTGTGTGTCTGTGTGTATATGTGCGTGTGTGTCTGTGTGTATACGTGCGTGTGCGTGCGTGTGTGTGTGTATATGTGCGTGTGTGCGTGTGTGTCTGCAATCTCAGGGCTGTTGTCACACTGACTCAGTGGGAAGTCTGAATGTGCTATTTTCCCAATCATCTTATTTTTCCCCAATGTGGTTATCTGCACATTTTCATAAACTTGCATCTAAAATAACCTGATAGAATTTTCCACCAATCAGTGGTCAAGAAAGGATAGATAAGTAAGGTTAACAGCGAGGTCACGGCACATACATTATATATAGTATGTCTCTTAGATAAAAGTCCTTCTAGAAAGTACCTTCGGTGGTGTGAAGTCTATCTGTGTGTGTGTGTGTGTGTGTGTGTGTGTGTGTGTGTGTGTGTGTGTGTGTGTGTGTGTGTGTGTGTGTGTGTGTGTGTGTGTGTGTGTGTGTGTGTGTGTGTGTGTGTGTGTGTGTGTGTGTGTGTGTACAGTACCAGTCAAAAGTTTGACACACCAGAATATATAAATAAATATATCATATTTTGATTGGTTGAACACTTTTTGGGTTCCTACATGATTCCATATGTGTTATTTCATAGTTTTGATTTTCACTATTATGCTAAAATGTAGAAAAAAATAAAAACCCTCAAATGATTGGGAAAATAGCACATTCAGACTTCAAAGTCGCCACCCTTTGCCTTGATGACAGCTTTGCACACTCTTGGCATTCTCTCAACCAGTTTCATGAGGTAGTCACCTGAATGCATTTCAATTAACAGATGTGCCTTGTTAAAAGTTAATTTGTGGAATTTCTTTCCTTCTTAATGCATTAGAGCCAATCAGTTGTGTTGTGACAAGGTAGGGGTGTTATACAGAAGATAGCCCTATTTGGTAAAATACCAATTTCATATTATGGCAAGAACAACTCAAATAAGCAAAGAGAAATGACAGTCCATCATTACTTTAAGACATGGAGGTCAGTCAATGTGGAAAATTAAGAACTTTTGAAAGTTTCTTCAAGTGCAGTCGCAAAACCATTAAGCACTATGATGAAACTGGCTCTCATGAGGACCACCACAGGAATGGAAGACCAGAGTTATCTCTGCTGCAGAGGATAAGTTCATTAGAGCTACCAGCCTCCGAAATTGCAGCCCAAAATAATGCTTCACAGAGTTCAAGTAACAGGCACATGAATCAGATTCATGGTCGAATTGGTGCAAAGAAACCACTACTAAAGGACTAAGAAACCCGAGCAATGGACATTAGACCAGTGGAAATCTGTCTTTTGGTCTGATGAGTCCGAATTTGAGATTTTTGGTTCCAAGTGCTGTATCTTTGTGAGATGCAGAGTAGATGAACGATGATCTCTGCATGTGTCGTTCCACCGTGAAGCATGGAGGAGGAGGTGTGATGGTGTGGGGATGCTTTGCTGGTGACACTGTCTGTGATTAATTTAGAATTCAAGGCACACTTAACCAGCATGGCTACCACAGTATTCTGCAGTGATACGCCACCCCATCTGGTTTGTGCTTAGTGGGACTGTCATTTGTTTTCAACAGGACAATGACCCAACACACCTTGATGATGTGTAAGGGTTATTTGACCAAGAAGGAGTGCATTAGATGACCTGGCTTCCACAATCACTTGAACTCAACCCAATTGAGATGGTTTGGATGAGTTGGACCGCAGAGTGAAGGAAAAGCAGCCAACAGGTGCTCAGCATATGTGGGAACTCATTCAAGACTGTTGGAAAATCATTCCTGGTGTGGCTGGTTGAGAGAATGCCAATAGTGTGCAAAGCTGTCATCAAGACAAAGGGTGGCTACTTTGAAGAATCTCAAATATAATATATTTTGACTTGTTGAACACTTTTTAAAATTTACTACATGATTCCATATGTGTTATTTCATAGTTTTGATGTCTTCACTATTATTCTTCACTGTAGAAAATAGTAAAATAAAGAAAACCCTTGAATGAGTAGGTGTGGCCAAACTTTGACTGGTACTGTATGTATGTGTGCATCGAGGGGAATGTCTTTAACATACAAGCTGTCCCCTAAGGGCCAAATGTCCTTTTCCACTTCCTCTGTCGCCATGGCGAAATAAGCTTCTTTCTGAGGGACCCCTGTAGAGTGTTTGTGTGTGTGTGCGTTGTGCGTGTTTGTGCATGATTGTATGTGTGTGTGCACAAGATGTGTTTTCCAGGTCAGAGCGTTGTCAGGTAGGGGCCACTTCTCTCCAGCGTTAGCTGGTTCTCTGGTGGCCGGATGAGATTGTTGTTTGTTCCAGGCATCTGTCAGAGCCTACAGTAACACAGCCTACAGTAACACAGCCTACAGATAACACAGCCTACAGATACACAGCCTCAGATACAGTTTACAGTAACACATACAGTAACACAGCTTACAGATACAGATACACAGTCTACAGTAACACAGCCTACAGATACACAGCCTACAGTAACACAGCCTACAGAACAAAGCCTCAGATACACAGCCTACAGTAACACAGCCCCACAGTAACACAGCTTACAGATACACAGCCCAGAGTAACACAGCCTACAGTAACACAGCCTACAGATACACAGCCTACAGTAACACAGCCTACAGTAACACAGCCTACAGATACACAGCCTACAGACACACAGCCTACAGTAACACAGCCTACAGATACACAGCCTACAGTAACACAGCCTACAGATACACAGCCTACAGTAACACAGCCTACAGTAACACAGCCCACAGTAACACAGCTTACAGATACACAGTCCACAGTAACACAGCCTACAGTAACACAGCCTACAGATACACAGCCTACAGTAACACAGCCTACAGATACACAGCCTACAGATACACAGCCTACAGTAACACAGCCCACAGTAACACAGCTTACAGATACACAGCCCACAGTAACACAGCCTACAGTAACACAGCCTACAGATACACAGCCTACAGTAACACAGCCTACAGTAACACAGCCTACAGATACACAGCCTACAGACACACAGCCTACAGTAACACAGCCTACAGATACACAGCCTACAGTAACACAGCCCTCAGTTACACAGCCTACAGTAACACAGCCTACAGTAACACAGCCCACAGTAACACAGCTTACAGATACACAGTCCACAGTAACACAGCCTACAGTAACACAGCCTACAGATACACAGCCTACAGTAACACAGCCTACAGTAACACAGCCCTCAGTTACACAGCCTACAGTAACACAGCCCTCAGTTACACAGCCTACAGTAACACAGCCTACAGTAACAAAGCCTACAGTAACACAGCCTACAGATACACAGCCTACAGTAACACAACCTACAGATACACAGTCTACAGTAACACAGCCTACAGTAACACAGCCTACAGTAACACAACTTACAGTACCACAGTCTACAGTAACACAGGCTACAGTTACACAACCTACAGTTGCACAGCCTACTGTAACACAGCCTACTGTAACACAGCCTTCAGTAACACGGCCTACAGTTACTCAGCCTGCAGTTACACAGCATACAGTAACACAAACCAGCTACAGTAACACTAACTACAGTAACACTAACTACAGTACCACTAACTAACTACAGTACCACTAACTAACTACAGTACCACTAACTACAGTACCACTAACTACAGTAACACTAACTACAGTACCACTAACTAACTACAGTACCACTAACTACAGTACCACTAACCAACTACAGTAACACTAACTACAGTAACACTAACTAACTAGAGTAACGCTAACCAACTACAGTAACACTAACTGACTACAGTACCACTAACCAACTACAGTAACACTAACTACAGTACCACTAACTAACTACAGTAACACTAACCAACTCCAGTACCACTAACTACAGTAATACTAACTACAGTACCACTAACTAACTACAGTACCACTAACTAACTACAGTAACACTAACCAACTACAGTACCACTAACCAACTACAGTAACACTAACTACAGTAACACTAACTAACTACAGTAACACTAACCAACTACAGTACCACTAACCAACTACAGTAACACTAACTACAGTAACACTAACTAACTACAGTAACACTAACTAACTACAGTACCACTAACTAACTACAGTAACACTAACTACAGTAACACTAACTAACTACAGTAACACTAACTAACTACAGTACCACTAACTAACTAACTACAGTACCACTAACTAACTACAGTACCACTAACTAACTACAGTAACATTAACTACAGTACCACTAACTAACTACAGTACCACTAACTAACTACAGTACCACTAACTAACTAACTAACTAACTAACTAACTAACTAACTAACTAACTAACTAACTAACTAACTAACTAACTAACTAACTAACTAACTACAGTACCACTAACTAACCAACTAACCAACTAGCCAACTAACTGACTAACCAACTAACTAACTAACCAACTAACTAACTAACTAACCAACTAACTAACTAACTAACTACAGTACCACTGACTAACGCTGGGCTTGCTGTCTGGGTGTCAATAAATGACTTGATCTGTCTCTGACATATGGTTCCGTTTTCCTCATAATTAGCACCCAAACAGGCACAGTTATAGTTGTAGCTTTTGTCTTGGAGCCTCAAACATCTAATAACTGTTGCTCAGTTTTTAATTTGTTTCTGCATTAATCACAGCCCCTCAGTTACACAGCCTACGGTAACACAGCCCTAACACAGCCTACAGTAACACAGCCTACAGTA
>NC_060177.1:89224662-89255858 GCF_021184085.1 Oncorhynchus gorbuscha | reverse complement strand
TTCAGTGTGCTACATTGAGGGAATGGAGTGTGTTCAGTGTGCTACATTGAGGGAATGGAGTGTGTTCAATGTGAGCATTATGTTACAACGTCAGCAGAAGAGCAACCAACTCTATAAGGCCATAAGCAAACAGGAAAATGCTCACCCAGAAGAGGCACTCCTCGTGGCCGGGGACTTTAATGCAGGCAAACTAAATACATTTTACCACATTTTTACCAGCATGTCACAGGTGCAACCAGAGAAGAAAATGATCCTAGACCACCTTTACTCCACACACAGAGATGCGTACAAAGCTCTCCCCCGACCTCCATTTGGCAAATCTGACCATTATTCTATCCTCCTGATTCCTGCTTACAAGCAAAAACTAAAGCAGGAAGTACCAGTGACTCGCTCAATACGGAAGTGGTCAGATGATGCGGATGCTACGCTACAGGACTGTTTTGCTAGCACAGACAGGAATATGTTCCCGGGATTCATCCAATGGCAGTGAGGAGTACACCACCTCAGTCATCAGCTTCATCAATAAGTGCATCGATGACGTCATCCCCACAGTGACTGTACGTACATATCCCAACCAGAAGCCATGGATTACAGGCAACATCCGGATCAAGCTAAAGGCTAGAGCTGCCGCTTTCAAGGAGTGGGAGACTAATCCGGACGATTATAAGAAATCCCGCTATGCCCTCAGACAAACCATCAAACAAGCAAAGCATCAATACAGGATTAGGGTTGAATCCTACCACACCGGCTCTGATGCTCGTCCAGATGTGGCAGGGCTTGAAAACTATTACGGACATCAAAAGGAAACCCAGACGTGAGCTGCCCAGTGAAGCGAGCCTACCAGCCGGGCTAAATGCCTTTTTGCTCGCTTCGAGGCAAGCAACACTGAAGCATGCACGAGAGCACCAGCTGTTCTAGATGACTGTGTGATAACTCTCTCGGTAGCCGATGTGAACAAAACCTTTAAACAGGTCAACATTCACAAAGCCGATGGGCCTGTCGGATTACCAGGACGTGTACTCAAAGCATGCGCAGACCAACTGGCAAGTGTCTTCACTGACATTTTCAAACTCTCCCTAACCGAGTCTGTAATACCTACATGTTTCAAGCAGACCACCATAGTCCCTGTGCCCAAGGAAGCGAAGGTAACATGCCTTAATGATTACCGCCCAGTGGCACTCACGTCGGTAGCCATGAAGTGCTTTGAAAGGCTGGTGATGGCTCACATCAACAGCATCCTCCTGACACTGTAGACCATCAACGAACTAGCATTCTCACCGCACTCCACGCTGCTCCCTTTATCACCTGGACAAAAGGAACACTGTGAGAATGCTGTTCATTGACTACAGATCAGCATTCAACACCATGGTGCCCATGAACGTCATCACTAAGCTAAGGACTCTGGGATTGAACACATCCTCTGCAACTGGATCCTAGACTTCCTGACGGGCCGCCCCCAGGTGGTAAGAGTTGGCAACAACATGTCTGCCACGCTGATCCTTAAAACTGGGGCCTCTCAAGGGTGTGTACTTAGTCCTCCTGTATTCCCTGTTCACCCACGACTGTGTGGCCAAACACGACTCCAACACCACCATTAAGTTTGCTGATGACACAACAGTGGTAAGCCTGATCACCGACAACGATGAGACAGCCTATAGGGAGGAGGTCAGAGAATTGGCAGTGTGGTGCCAAGACAACAACCTCACCCTTAATGTGAGCAAAACAAAGGAGCTGATCATGGACTACAGGAAAAGGCGGGCCGAACAGGCCCCCATTAACATCGATGTGGCTGCAGTAGAGCTGGTCGAGAGCTTCAAGTTCCTTGGTGTCCACATGGTCCAAACATGAAGAGGGCACGACAAAACCTTTTCCTCAGGAGACTGAAAAGGTTTGGCATAGGTCCTCAGATCCTCCAAAGGTTCTACAGCTGCACCATCGAGAGCATCCTGACTGGTTGTATCACCGCCTGGTATGGCAACTGCTCGGCATCTGACCATAAGGCGCTACAGAGGGTAGTGCGTACGCCCAGTACATCACTGGGGCCAAGCTTCCTGCCATCCAGGATCTGTATAATAGGCAGTGTCAGAGGAAAGCCCATAAAATTGTCCAGTCACCTGCTATACTGTAGACTGTTTTCTCTGCTACAGCACGGCAAGCTGTCTAGGACCAAAAGGCTCCTCAACAGCTTCTACCCCCAAGCCATTAGACTGCTGAAAGATTAATAAAATCGCCACTGGACAATTTACATTGACCCTCCCCCTTTAGTACACTGCTGCTACTTGCTGTTATCTATGCGTAGTCACTTCGCCCCCACCTACATATACAGATTACCTCAACTAACCTGTACTCCTGCACACTGACTCTGTACCGGTGCTCCTGTATATAACCTGCACACTGACTCTGTACCGGTGCTCCTGTATATAACCTCCACACTGACTCTGTACCGGTGCTCCTGTATATAACCTCCACACTGACTCTGTACTGGTGCTCCTGTATATAACCTGCACACTGACTCTGTACCGGTGCTCCTGTATATAACCTCCACACTGACTCTGTACCGGTGCTCCTGTATATAACCTCCACACTGACTCTGTACCGGTGCTCCTGTATATAACCTGCACACTGACTCTGTACCGGTGCTCCTGTATATAACCTCCATACTGACTCTGTACCGGTGCTCCTGTATATAACCTGCACACTGACTCTGTACCGGTGCTCCTGTATATAACCTCCACACTGACTCTGTACCGGTGCTCCTGTATAGAGCCTCCACACTGACTCAGTACCGGTGCTCCTGTATATAACCTCCATACTGACTCTGTACCGGTGCTCCTGTATATAACCTGCACACTGACTCTGTACCGGTGCTCCTCTATATAACCTCCACACTGACTCTGTACCGGTGCTCCTGTATAGAGCCTCCACACTGACTCAGTACCGGTGCTCCTGTATATAACCTCCACACTGACTCAGTACCGTGCTCCTGTATATAACCTCCACACTGACTCAGTACCGGTGCTCCTGTATATAACCTCCACACTGACTCTGTACCGGTGCTCCTGTATATAACCTGCACACTGACTCTGTACCGGTGCTCCTGTATATAACCTCCACACTGACTCTGTACCGGTGCTCCTGTATAGAGCCTCCACACTGACTCTGTACCGGTGCTCCTGTATATAACCTCCACACTGACTCTGTACCGGTGCTCCTGTATATAACCTGCACACTGACTCAGTACTGGTGCCTCCTGTATATAACCTCCACACTGACTCTGTACCGGTGCCCCCTGTATATAACCTCCACACTGACTCTGTACCGGTGCCCCCTGTATATAACCTCCACACTGACTCTGTACTGGTGCTCCTGTATATAACCTCCACACTGACTCAGTACTGGTGCCTCCTGTATATAACCTCCACACTGTCTCTCTGTACCGGTGCTCCTGTATATAACCTGCACACTGACTCAGTACTGATGCCTCCTGTATAAACCTCCACACTGACTCTGTACTGGTGCTCCTGTATATAACCTGCACACTGACTCAGTACTGGTGCCTCCTGTATATAACCTCCACACTGACTCTGTACCGGTGCCCCTGTATATAACCTCCACACTGACTCTGTACTGGTGCTCCTGTATATAACCTCCACACTGACTCAGTACTGGTGCATCCTGTATATAACCTCCACACTGACTCTGTACCGGTGCTCCTGTATATAACCTCCACACTGACTCTGTACCGGTGCCCTGTATATAACCTCCACACTGACTCTGTACCGGTGCTCCTGTATATAACCTCCACACTGACTCAGTACTGGTGCCTCCTGTATATAACCTCCACACTGACTCTGTACCGGTGCCCCTGTATATAACGTCCACACTGACTCAGTACCGGTGCCCCCTGTATATAACCTCCACACTGACTCAGTACTGGTGCCTCCTGTATATAACCTCCACACTGACTCAGTACTGGTGCCCCCTGTATAAACCTCCACATTGACTCAGTACCGGTGCCCCCTGTATATAACCTCCACACTGACTCAGTACTGGTGCCTCCTGTATATAACCTCCACACTGACTCAGTACTGGTGCCCCTGTATATAACCTCCACATTGACTCAGTACCGGTGCCCCCTGTATAACCTCCACACTGACTCAGTACTGGTGCCCCCTGTATATAACCTCCACACTGACTCAGTACTGGTGCCTCCTGTATATAACCTCCACACTGACTCAGTACTGGTGCTCCTGTATATAACCTCCACACTGACTCAGTACTGGTGCCTCCTGTATATAACCTCCACACTGACTCAGTACTGGTGCCTCCTGTATATAACCTCCACACTGACTCAGTACTGGTGCCTCCTGTATATAACCTCCACACTGACTCAGTACTGGTGCCTCCTGTATATAACCTCCACACTGACTCAGTACTGGTGCCCCCTGTATATAACCTCCACACTGACTCTGTACCGGTGCCCCCTGTATATAACCTCCACACTGACTCAGTACCGGTGCCCCTGTATATAACCTCCACACTGACTCAGTACCGGTGCCCCTGTATATAACCTCCACACTGACTCAGTACTGGTGCCTCCTGTATATAACCTCCACACTGACTCAGTACTGGTGCCCCTGTATATAACCTCCACATTGACTCAATACCGGTGCCCCCTGTATATAACCTCCACACTGACTCAGTACTGGTGCCTCCTGTATATAACCTCCACACTGACTCAGTACTGGTGCCTCCTGTATATAACCTCCACACTGACTCAGTACTGGTGCCCCTGTATATAACCTCCACATTGACTCAGTACCGGTGCCCCTGTATATAACCTCCACACTGACTCAGTACCGGTGCCCCCTGTATATAACCTCCACACTGACTCAGTACCGGTGCCCCTGTATATAACCTCCACACTGACTCAGTACTGGTGCCTCCTGTATATAACCTCCACACTGACTCAGTACTGGTGCCCCCTGTATATAACCTCCACATTGACTCAGTACCGGTGCCTCCTGTATATAACCTCCACACTGACTCAGTACTGGTGCCCCCTGTATATAACCTCCACACTGACTCAGTACTGGTGCCTCCTGTATATAACCTCCACACTGACTCAGTACTGGTGCCCCCTGTATATAACCTCCACATTGACTCAGTACCGGTGCCCCCTGTATATAACCTCCACACTGACTCAGTACCGGTGCCCCTGTATATAACCTCCACACTGACTCAGTACTGGTGCCCCCTGTATATAACCTCCACATTGACTCAGTACCGGTGCCCCTGTATATAACCTCCACACTGACTCAGTACTGGTGCCCCCTGTATATAACCTCCACACTGACTCTGTACCGGTGCCCCTGTATATAACCATACTGACTCAGTACTGGTGCCTCCTGTATATAACCTCCACACTGACTCTGTACCAGTGCCCCCTGTATATAACCTCCACACTGACTCAGTACTGGTGCCCCTGTATATAACCTCCACACTGACTCTGTACCAGTGCCCCCTGTATATAACCTCCACATTGACTGTACTGGTGCCCCCTGTATATAACCTCCACACTGACTCCACCGGTGCTCCTGTATATAACCTCCACACTGACTCTGTACCGGTGCTCCTGTATATAACCTCCACACTGACTCTGTACCGGTGCTCCTGTATATAACCTCCACACTGACTCAGTACCGGTGCTCCTGTATATAACCCTCCACACTGACTCAGTACTGATGCCCCCTGTATATAACCTCCACATTGACTCTGTACCGGTGCCCCTGTATATAACCTCCACACTGACTCTGTACCGGTGCTCCTGTATATAACCTCCACACTGACTCAGTACTGGTGCCCCTGTATATAACCTCCACATTGACTCAGTACCGGTGCCCCCTGTATATAACCTCCACACTGACTCAGTACTGGTGCCCCTGTATATAACCTCCACACTGACTCTGTACCGGTGCCCTTGTATATAACCATACTGACTCAGTACTGGTGCCTCCTGTATATAACCTCCACACTGACTCTGTACCAGTGCCCCCTGTATATAACCTCCACACTGACTCAGTACTGGTGCCCCCTGTATATAACCTCCACACTGACTCTGTACCAGTGCCCCTGTATATAACCTCCACACTGACTCAGTACTGGTGCCCCTGTATAACCTCCACACTGACTCTGTACCGGTGCTCCTGTATATAACCTCCACACTGACTCTGTACCGGTGCTCCTGTATATAACCTCCACACTGACTCTTGTACCGGTGCTCCTGTATATAACCTCCACACTGACTCTGTACCGGTGCTCCTGTATATAACCTCCACACTGACTCTGTACCGGTGCTCCTGTATATAACCTCCACACTGACTCTGTACTGGTGCTCCTGTATATAACCTCCACACTGACTCAGTACTGGTGCTCCTGTATATAGCCTCGTTATTCTTATTGTGTTACTTTTTATTATTAGTTTTTATTTTAGTCTACTTGATAAATAATTTCTTAACTCTTCTTGAACTGCACTGTTGGTTAAGGGCTTGTGGGCAAGTATTTCACGGTAAAGTCTACACTTGTTGTATTCGGCGCGTGATAAGTAAAGTTTGATTTGATTTGATACAGAGCGGGAAGGGGATCTATTCCCAGTTACTATACAATATCAGTGCCAACTTCAACTAATCCATCTAACTCAACCACAGGGTGGAACTGAGAACAAAGTACTTTACACCAGGTTCCACTGTTTACACACCATATCAACCACAGGGTGGAACTAAGAACAGTACTTTACCCCAGGTTCCACTGTTTACACACCATATCAACCACAGGGTGGAACTGAGAACAGTACTTACCACAGGTTCCACTGTTTACACACCATATCAACCACAGGGTGGAACTAAGAACAGTACTTTACCCCAGGTTCCACTGTTTACACACCATATCAACCACAGGGTGGAACTGAGAACAGTACTTTACCACAGGTTCCACTGTTTACACACCATATCTCCACAGTGTGGAACTAAGAACAGTACTTTACCCCAGGTTCCACTGTTTACACACCATATCAACCACAGGGTGGAACTGAGAAGAACTCTCCAGCCCAGCTTCCACTGTTCAGACAGGCAGGCAAACCTCTGTTAAGATAGCTCCCTGCTGCTGTGTTGATTTGATTCTCAGGCTATCTATTTGTCGGGTCCTTTGTGATTTGTGAGTTTGTGTTCTGACAGATTGTTTTCCTCTTATGACTGGTGTTCTCCACTGCGGTCAAACATTCAGCGAAGTGAAGCACTACAATAGTACAGGAGGCCTGGGAACATGTTGGGTGAGGGGGAGAGGGGTGTGGGCGAGGGAGAGGGGGGGTTGGAAAGAGCAAATACAAGGGAGAGAGAGAGAGAAAGTAGCGAGATGGAGCAGAGGGAGAGAGCAAGTGAATGATGAGAGAGAGAGAGAGATGTCACACTGGCTGCATGCTTTCTCAGGGTTCCTCACCTTTTCCCCTCGTTCCCAGGACCACTTCTCCCTTCCACATCCAAGTCCCCCTCAGCAGGTCACTTGCCTTTCATACTCCTTCACGACCTTTGAACTTTACCACGGAAATAGAAGTGGTCAGGCATTGATTTGCTGCTTCAAACTTCAGTTAGATAAAAGAAGTGAGTGTTTGATTTATCCGGGTTGATCTAAATATCCCACGCAGCACATAACTCACAGCCCGATTGTTCGAAAATATGTCAGTCTGTCTATTTCTGTTGTTGGATGAAGTTCTGTTTAAACAAGACACACTGGCACAGACCAACGGACCCGATTTGTGTGTGTGTGTGTGTGTGTGTGTGTGTGTGTGTGTGTGTGTGTGTGTGTGTGTGTGTGTGTGTGTGTGTGTGTGTGTGTGTGTGTGTGTGTGTGTGTGTGTGTGTGTGTGTGTGTGTGTGTGTGTGTGTGTGTGTGTGTGTGTGTGTGTGTGTGTGTTCATGGTAGAATTAGGGCCTATTGAAATCACTCCCCTTAATCTACACTTCAAAGTCAGCGTTCGCCTGGGGGCAGATCCGTCGTCCGACTCAGGCTGGGACAGTCTCAGAATGCTTAATACTTCAAAACCTCAAATTTTCAGTTATGAATTGTTTGTTTGAAAAAGTGAAATGCATTTAAACATAGAATGCGAAGCTAGAGTTAAAAGAGTAAAATCTAAATTCAATAGAGTGTTCTATGTTGTAGTGATTTTTCACATGGCCAAATAAATATACAGAAAGGTTTCAGGTACTGTTATAACTACTACCAGAAAGACTTCCCCACAGTTCTCTGAATAACACCTGCGTGAACACACTGTAATTTGCAAACAAAGACATGGTTTAAACATTACTATGTTGGGTTCAATTGAATTCCAGGGCAGACTCTTTTGAGTTGGACATATTCTAGTACGACTGATCAAAGCTCCATCTCTCTCTCCTCCCTGAACCTCAACTGAACCCGTCTCTCTCTCCCTGAACCTCAACTGAACTTGTCTCTCTCTCCCCTGAACCTCAACTGAACCCATCTCTCTCTCTTCCTGAATCTCAACTGAACCCTTCTCTCTCTCTCTCTCTCTCCCTCCTGAACCTCAACTGAACCTGTCTCTCTCTCTCCCCTGAACCTCAACTGAACCTGTCTCTCTCTCTCTCCTGAACCTCAACTGAACCTGTCTCTCTCTCTCCCTGAACCTCAACTGAACCTGTTTCTCTCTCCCTGAACCTCAACTGAACCTGTTTCTCTCTCTTCCTGAATCTCAACTGAACCCTTCTCTCTCTCTCCCTGAACCTCAACTGAACCTGTCTCTCTCTCTCTCCCTGAATCTCTACTGAACCCATCTCTCTCTCTCCCTAAACCTCAACTGAACCCGTCTCTCTCTATCCCTGAACCTCAACTGAACCCGTCTCTCTCTCCTGAACCTCAACTGAACCTGTCTCTCTCTCTCTCTCCCTGAACCTCAACTGAACCTGTCTCTCTCTCTCCCTGAACCTCAACTGAACCTGTCTCTCTCTCCCTGAACCTCAACTGAACCCATCTCTCTCCCTCTCCCTGAGTCTCAACTGAACCTGTCTCTCTCTCTCTCTCCCTGAACCTCAACTGAACCCGTCTCTCTCCTCCCTGAACCTCAACTGAACCTGTCTCTCTCTCTCCCTGAACCTCAACTGAACCTGTCTCTCTCTCCCTGAACCTCAACTGAACCTGTCTCTCTCTATCCCTGAACCTCAACTGAACCCGTCTCTCTCTCCCTGAACCTCAACTGAACCTGTCTCTCTCTCTCCCTGAACCTCAACTGAACCTGTCTTCTCTCCCTGAACCTCAACTGAACCTGTCTCTCTCTCTCCCCTGAATCTCTACTGAACCCATCTCTCTCTCTCCCTAAACCTCAACTGAACCCGTCTCTCTCTATCCCTGAACCTCAACTGAACCCGTCTCTCTCTCTCCCTGAACCTCAACTGAACCTGTCTCTCTCTCTCTCTCTCCCTGAACCTCAACTGAACCTGTCTCTCTCTCCCCTGAACCTCAACTGAACCTGTCTCTCTCCTGAACCTCAACTGAACCCATCTCTCTCCCTCTCCCCTGAGTCTCAACTGAACCCATCTCTCTCCCTCTCCCTGAGTCTCAACTGAACCCATCTCTCTCTCTCCCTGAACCGCAACTGAACCCATCTCTCCCCTGAACATCAACTGAATCCATCTCTCTCTCCCTGAACCTCAACTGAACCTGTCTCTCTCTCTCTCTCTCTCTCCTGAACCTCAACTGAACCTGTCTCTCTCTCTCTCCCTGAACCTCAACTGAACCTGTCTCTCTCTCTCCCTGAACCTCAACTGAACCTGTCTCTCTCTCCTGAACCTCAACTGAACCTGTTTCTCTTCAACCTGAACCTGTTTCTCTCTCTCCCTGAACCTCAACTGAACCTGTCTCTCTCTCTCCCTGAACCTCAACTGAACCTGTCTCTCTCTCTCCCTGAACCTCAACTCAACCCATCTCTCCCTCTCCCTGAGTCTCAACTGAACCTGTCTCTCTCTCCCCTGAACCTCAACTGAACCTGTCTCTCTCTCTCCCTGAACCTCAACTGAACCTGTCTCTCTCTCCCTGAACCTCAACTGAACCCATCTCTCTCCCTCTCCCCTGAGTCTCAACTGAACCCATCTCTCTCCTCTCCCTGAGTCTCAACTGAACCCATCTCTCTCCCTCTCCCTGAGTCTCAACTGAACCTGTCTCTCTCTCTCCCTGAGTCTCAACTGAACCTGTCTCTTTCTCTCCTTGAACCTCAACTGAACCCATCGCTCTCTCTCCCTGAACCTCAACTGAACCCTCTCTCTCTCTCTCTCTCTCTCTCTCTCTCTCTCTCTCCATCCCTCCCTGAACCTCAACTGAACCCATCTCTCTCTCTCTCCCTGAACATCAACTGAGCTGCACTCACAAACCAATCAGAATCCTCACCTCTCTTCTCAGTGGACTGTCCCTTTGTTGCGGGGCTGCTGACGTTATGCTTTAATGAAGAGAGGAGATGATAGAGACGGTGCTGCTGAGAGAGAGAGAGAGAGAAGTATGAAACATGTAACAAGCAGTATAACAATGTTATCAGAGTTTGTGTGTGCTCATGCGCGCATGCGTGTGTATATTTACAAGTGTCAGTGTGAAATTAGCCATCAGATAAAATGATCAAGCTAAAAACAGTCTCATGTGTTGGTGTTACTGCACTCAGTACATACAGTGCATTCGGAAAGTATTCAGACACCTCGACTTTATCCACATTTTGTTACGTTACAGCCTTATTCTAAAATGTTTAAAAAAAAAATTTCCTCATCAATCTACACACAATGCTGCACAATGACAAAGCAAAAACAGGATTTTTGCCATTTTTACAAATGTATGAAAAATTAACATCTGAAATATCACATTTACATATGCATTCAGACCCTTTACTCAGTACTTTGTTGAAGTACCTTTGGCAGCGATTCCAGTCCCTGCCGCTGAAAAACATGATGCTGCCACCACCATGCTTCTCTGTAGGGATGGTGCCAGGCTTCCTCCAGACATGATGCTGCCACCAACATGCTTCACTGTAGGGATGGTGCCAGGCTTTCTCCAGACATGATGCTGCCACCAACATGCTTCTCTGTAGGGATGGTGCCAGGCTTTCTCCAGACATGATGCTGCCACCAACATGCTACACTGTAGGGATGGTGCCAGGTTTCCTCCAGACATGATGCTGCCACCACCATGCTTCACTGTAGGATGGTGCCAGGCTTCCTCCAGACATGACGCTGCGGAGGTATTGGGGTGGTGGTTGTGAGGCCGGATGGACATACTGCCAAATTCTCTAAAACAACGTTGAATAGGGAAATGAACATTCAATCATCTGGCAACAGCTCTGGTGGACATTCCTGCATTCTGCATGCCAATTGTATACTCCCTCAAAACCTGAGACATCTGTGGCGTTGTGTTGTGACAAAACGGCACATTTTAGAGTGGCCTTTATTGCCCACAGCACAAGGTGCACCTGTGTAATGATCATGTCTGTCAGGTGGATGGATTATCTTGCCAAAAGAGAAATGCTCAAGAAAAGGGATGTACATGCATTTGTGCTCAACATTAGAGAGAAATATGTTTTTGTGCATATGGAACTTTTCTGGGATTTTTTATTTCAGTTTATGAAACATGGGACCAACACTTTACATGTTCTTTATATTTTTGTTCAGTATATATAAGTAGATAATAATAGCCTCATCTGATAGATATGGATACAATTAAAACCTTTAATCTTTGTATCTGTCCCTAAAAAATAAATAAATACATGAACAAGTGTATTTATTTAAAACTTTGACACAGTGAAGTCAGATGCATTGCACTACTAATGCTTAGTTTGTGTTCTTTTGCAGCAGGCCTACAATCATTTATTGATCCAGCGGTTGGATTCCATCCATTGTAAACGGTAAATCTTTCATTCATAAATGTTTATAGCTATAACATTGCACAACATTGACAGACAACTAGGGATGAGAATAGAGACAGGAATATAAATTAATATGCCATTCGTTTAAAATTATAATTTTTAGAGGATCATTTCAAGATCCATCCAACCATTATACAGTACATGGTAAACCATCTACAGGTTTGACTATATTATACCTTTATAAGCCTCAGCTGCAGGAGGGTCTACTCCTGCATGAATTTTCTTCATGTTAGCATCAAATGAATTGTGCCATCCTCTAACATGGCCACTTTACATTCTGCTGTCTTTTGTATTTTTCCTGCTTTTTGTGTGTTTGAAATGGCACTGTTACCATGGGAGATTCAGCTGGCATTATGCAAATGATCTTAGTGTTTGGAATGGCACTGTTACCATGGGAGATTCAGCTGGCATTATGCAAATGATCTTAGTGTTTGGAATGGCACTGTTACCATGGGAGATTCAGCTGGCATTATGCAAATGATCTTAGTGTTTGGAATGGCACTGTTACCATGGGAGATTCAGCTGGCATTATGCAAATGATCTTAGTGTTTGAATGGCACTGTTACCATGGGAGATTCAGCTGGCATTATGCAAATGATCTTAGTGTTTGGAATGGCACTGTTACCATGGGAGATTCAGCTGGCATTATGCAAATGATCTTAGTGTTTGGAATGGCACTGTTACCATGGGAGATTCAGCTGGCATTATGCAAATGATCTTAGTGTTTGGAATGGCACTGCTACTATGGGTGATTCAGCTGGCATTATGCAAATGATCTTAGTGTTTGGAATGGCACTGTTACCATGGGAGATTCAGCTGGCATTATGCAAATGATCTTAGTGTTTGGAATGGCACTGTTACCATGGGAGATTCAGCTGGCATTATGCAAATGATCTTAGTGTTTGGAATGGCACTGCTACCATGGGAGATTCAGCTGGCATTATGCAAATGATCTTAGTGTTTGGAATGGCACTGTTACCATGGGAGATTCAGCTGGCATTATGCAAATGATCTTAGTGTTTGGAATGGCACTGCTACCATGGGAGATTCAGCTGGCATTATGCAAATGATCTTAGTGTTTGGAATGGCACTGTTACCATGGGAGATTCAGCTGGCATTATGCAAATGATCTTAGTGTTTGGAATGGCACTGTTACCATGGGAGATTCAGCTGGCATTATGCAAATGATCTTAGTGTTTGGAATGGCACTGCTACCATGGGAGATTCAGCTGGCATTATGCAAATGATCTTAGTGTTTGGAATGGCACTGTTACCATGGGAGATTCAGCTGGCATTATGCAAATGATCTTAGTGTTTGGAATGGCACTGCTACCATAGGAGATTCAGCTGGCATTATGCAAATGATCTTAGTGTTTGGAATGGCACTGTTACCATGGGAGATTCAGCTGGCATTATGCAAATGATCTTAGTGTTTGGAATGGCACTGTTACCATGGGAGATTCAGCTGGCATTATGCAAATGATCTTAGTGTTTGGAATGGCACTGCTACCATGGGAGATTCAGCTGGCATTATGCAAATGATCTTAGTGTTTGGAATGGCACTGTTACCATGGGAGATTCAGCTGGCATTATGCAAATTATCTTAGTGTTTGGAATGGCACTGCTACCATGGGAGATTCAGCTGGCATTATGCAAATGATCTTAGTGTTTGGAATGGCACTGTTACCATGGGAGATTCAGCTGGCATTATGCAAATGATCTTAGTGTTTGGAATGGCACTGTTACCATGGGAGATTCAGCTGGCATTATGCAAATGATCTTAGTGTTTGGAATGGCACTGTTACCATGGGAGATTCAGCTGGCATTATGCAAATGATCTTAGTGTTTGGAATGGCACTGTTACCATGGGAGATTCAGCTGGAATTATGCAAATGATCTTAGTGTTTGGAATGGCACTGCTACCATGGGAGATTCAGCTGGCATTATGCAAATGATCTTAGTGTTTGGAATGGCACTGTTACCATGGGAGATTCAGCTGGCATTATGCAAATGATCTTAGTGTTTGGAATGGCACTGCTACCATGGGAGATTCAGCTGGCATTATGCAAATGATCTTAGTGTTTGGAATGGCACTGTTACCATGGGAGATTCAGCTGGCATTATGCAAATGATCTTAGTGTTTGGAATGGCACTGTTACCATGGGAGATTCAGCTGACATTATGCAAATGATCTTAGTGTTTGTAGGCCAATTTTTAATCTGTAAAACGACTGCAATAACCATTATGCTAATTGCCTGGACATTCTAAATTACCATGGCAATTATGCATCACAAATAGTAGTTATATTTCTGTTTTGAAGGCTTTCTCAGGTATATGGTAACTTTTGCAGCCAAGTTATTTTATTGTGCCTGGTAAAACACAGATTTTTATTGTCACACAAGGTGACACCAGTGGATTCAAAATTAGTATCCTAACAGTTATTTACATGTCCGGTTGTATTTGGAAACCAATAATTATTCTGTACGAAATCAATAAGATGTTACAGGTTGACAGTGAGTAATTAGCTGTAAGCAAAATAACCATAGACAATCCAAGATGACGTCCCATGTTTATATCTTTTTTTCTTCGTATATATTTTGGGGTATTTTTAATCTCAATTCCCATATATGGACTGAACATAACCTCCTGCAACCCGCCTCACCCAATGTGGTACAGATCTGCTATTTTTATACTTTAGAACCCATCAGGAGCTAGCCAGCTAACTAGCTACAAGCTAGAAGTTAGTTAGCCACTGCTAGCGGTCATAAGCGTAACTCGACATCAGCCAGCCTCAGCCCGGTCAATTCCTGCCAGTCTGCACAGCGCGATATCAACCCAGAGCATATCGGACTGCTTTTTCTCTACCACATCTCCCCACATTTCCGGCTAGCTAGCTGCTATCCGAGTGACTACTCCTGGCTAACGTCTCTGTCCCGAAGCAAGCACCAATTAGCCTGGAGATAGCCTCCAAGCTTATCCCATCTCCCGGCTAGCTGAAGAGGTCCATCAGCCATTTTCTTGGACTACAATATCTATTTTGCCAATTGGCCTGGAGCCTTTTACTGCCGACACGGAGCCCCGCCGATCCATCACGACTGGTCTGTCGACATAACTGTCCGAGGGGGTTTCAACAGGCTCTTCCATCGCGATGTCCCCAAAGGCCCTTCTGCTAGCCCCAGCCGGCTAGCTGTCTGAATCACTGTGTCTCCAGCTCGCCTAGCTACTCACTGGACCCTATGATCACTCGGCTACGCATGCCTCTCCCTAATGTCAATATGCTTTGTCCATTGCTGTTTTGGTTAGTGATTATTGTCTTATTTCACTGTAGAGCCTCCAGTCCTGTTTAATATGACTTAGCAAGCCCTTTTGTTTCACCTCCCACACATGCGGTGACCTCACCTGGTCTAAATGATGTCTCTAGAGACAAAAGGTCTTTCATCGTCACTCAATGCCTAGGTTTATCTCCACTGTATTCACATCCTACCATTCCCTTGTCTGTACATTATGCCTTGAATATATTCTTCCGCACCCCGAAATCTGCTCCTTTTACTCTCTGTTCTGAACGCACTAGACAACCAGTAGCCTTTAGCCGTACCCTTATCCTAATTCCTCCTCTGTTCGTCTGGTGATGTTGAGGTTAACCCAGGCCCTGCAGCACCTACCTCCACTCCCATTCCCCAGGCGCTCTCGTTTGTTTAATTCTGTCACTGTAAAGCCTTGGTTTCATGCATTTTAACATTAGAAGCCTTCTCCCTAAGTTTTTTTATATTCACTGCTTTAGCACACTCCATCAACCCGGATGTCCTAACCATGTCGGAATCCTGGCTCAGGAAGGTCACCAAAAATCCTGAAATCTCCATCCCTAGCTATAACATTTTCCGACAAGATAAAACTGCCAAAGGGGGCGGAGTTGCAATCTACTGCAGAGATAGCCTGCAGAGTTCTGTCATACTTTCCAGGTCTGTGCCCAAAAACTTTGAGCTTCTACTTTTAAAAAGCCACCTTTCCAGAAACAAGTTTCTCCCCATTGCCGATTGTTATATACCTTCAGCCCCCAGCTGTGCCCTGGACACCATATGTGGATTGATTGCCCCCCATCTATCTTCAGAGTTCGTACTGTTGGGTGGCCTAAACTGGGGCATGCTTAACACCCCGGCCATCCTACAATCTAAGCTAGATGCCCTCAATCTCACACAAATTATCAAGGAACCTACCAGGTACAACCCTAAATCTGTAACCATGGGTATATATATACCTTAGATATCATCCTGATCAACTTGACCTCTAAATACACCTCTGCTGTCTTCAACCAGGATCTCAGCGATCATTACCTCATTGCCTGTGTGTGTAATGGGTCTGCGGTCAAACAACCACCCCCTCATCACTGTCAAACGCTCCCTAAAACACTTCAGCGAGCAGGCCTTTCTATTCGACCTGTCCCGGGTATCCTGGAAGGATATTGACCTCATCCTGTCAGTAGAGGATGCCTGGTTGCTCTTTAAAAGTGCTTTCCTCTCCATCTTCAATAAGCATGCCCCATTCAAAAAAATGTAGAACTAAGAACAGATATAACCCTTGGTTCACCCCAGACTTAACTGCCCTTGACCAGCACAAAAACATCCTGTTGTGCTCTGCATTAACATTGAATAGCCACCGCAATATGCAAACTTTTCAGGGTAGTTAGGAACCAATATACTCAGTCAGTTAGGAAAGCTAAGGCTAGCTTTTTCAGGCAGAAATTTGCATCCTGTAGTACTAATTCAAAAATGTTTTGGGACACTGTAAAGTCCATGGAGAATAAGAGCACCTCCTCCCAGCTGCCCACTGTACTGAGGATAGGAAACATTGTCACCACCGATAAATCTACGATAATCAATCATTTCAAGAAGCATTTTTCTACGGCTGGCCATGCTTTCAAATTGTCTACCCCTACCCCGGCCAACAACCCAGCACCCCTTGCAGCAACTTGCCCAAGCCCTGCTTGTCTTTCACCTAAATCCAGAAAGGTGATGTTCTGAAAAGCTGCAAAATCTGGATCCCTACAAATCAGATGGATTAGACAATCTGGACCCTCTCTTTCTAAAATGATCTGCCGAAATTGTTGCAAACCCTATTACTAGCCCGTTCAACATCTCTTTGTATCGTCTGAGATCCCCAAACATTGGAAAGCTGCCGCGGTCATCCCCTCTTCAAAGGGGAGACACTCTAGACCCAAACTGCTACAGACCTATTTCCATCCTTCCCTGCTATCAAACAGATCACCGACAATTCTGAATCCCACCGTAACTTCCCCATTATGCAATCTGGTTTCCGAGCTGGGTGCACCTGAGCCACGCTCAAGGTCCTAAACAATATCATAACCGCCATCGATAAAAGTAATGTGCAGCCATCTTCATCGACCTGGCCAAGGCTTTCAACTCTGTTAATCACAGCATTCTTATCAGCAGACTCAATAGCCTTGGCTTCTCAAATGACTGCCTCGCCTGCTTCACCAACTACTTCTCAGAGAGAGTTCAGTGTATCAAATCGGAGGCCTGTTGTTCGGACCTCTGGCAGTCTCTATGCCAAAAGGGTTCAATTCTTGGGCTGACTATTTTCTGTATATATCAATGATGTCTCTCTTGCTGCTGGTGATTCTATAATATAATAATATATGCCATTTAGCAGACGCTTTTATCCAAAGCAACTTACAGTCATGTGTGCATACATTCTACGTATGGGTGGTCCCGGGGATCAAACCCACTACCCTGGCGTTACAAGCACCATGCTCTACCAACTGAGCTACGGAAGGACCACCTCTAAACAGACGATACCATTCTGTATACATCTGGCCCTTCTTTGGACACTGGGCTAACAAACCTCCAAACGAGCTTCAATGCCATACAACACTCCTTCCGAGGCCTCCAACTGCTTTTAAATGAAAGTAAAACTAAGTGCATGCTCTTCAACTGATTGCTGCTCGCAACCTCCCGCTCGACTAGCATCACTCCTCTGGACTATTCTGACTTAGAATATGTGGACAACTAGAAATAACTACTGTAGGTGTCTGGTTAGACTGTAAACTCTCCTTTCAGACTCACATAAGCATCTCCAATCCAAAACGATATCTAGAATTGGCTTCCTATTTCGCAACAAAGCCTCCTTCACTCATGCTGCCAAACATACCCTCGTAGAACTGACTATCCTACCAATCCTTGACTTCGTCGGTGTCATTTACAAAATAGCCTCCAACACTCTACTCAGCAAACTGGATGTAGTCTATCACAGTGCCATCCGTTTTGTCACTAAAGCCCCATATACTACCCACCACTGCAGCCTGTATGCTCGTTGGCTGGCCCTCACTACATATTCGTCACCAAACCCACTGGCTCCAGGTCATCTATAAGTCAAAGCGGGGCTTTACCTAGCATAATCTCAGCTCACTGGTCACCATAGCAACACCCACCCATAGCACATGCTCCAGCAGGTATATTTAACTGGTCACCATGGCAACACCCACCCATAGCACATGCTCCAGCAGGTATATTTCACTGGTCACCATGGCAACGAACACCCATTGTCACGTTCTTTCAAAATCGAACCCAGAAGCAGACCAGGACAAGGAGAGTAGGAAGAAGGTGAGTATTTATTTACAAGTGAATGTGAATGGGTAGATATATCCAGGTGGCGTAGCGGGCAGCGGTGGTGAGTTGATGGGAGTAAATAGGTGGATCCAATGGGGTAGCGGAATCCTCCGACGACCAGGCGGGAATGGGGTAAATGATCCGGGTGAGTAACTGAAGACAGAACAAACGGAGGTAAGTTTAAGGCAAGCAATACGTAAAAAACAACAAAACAAATTCTATCCAACTTGAGGCTGATACTATGGCACAACATACTGTTCATGGCTAACGATCCGGCAGGGAATGGATGTCAGGTCCGGGCTTATGAAGAGGAGAGATGATGATCAGGACCAGGTGTGCAGATAGCTGATGGGATACAGGTGCGGGTAATCAGAACTCCCAACTGGCTACATTGCCCGGCAACCAGACAGGGTGCGTTCTAGGACACCGGAAAAAACACTCCAGGACAGAACACAGGCAAAAAACAGACTCAGGACACGAGATTTGTGACAGTACCCCCCCCTCCGATGAACGCCACCGGGCGGACTACCTGGAGCGCCAGGGTGGAGGCGGTAAAAGTCACGAAGCAGGTCATCGTCAAGGATCTGACGCCAAGGAATCCAACTCCTCTCCTCAGGACCATATCCTTCCCAATCCACTAAATACTGGAACCCTCGACCCCGCCGTCTGGAGTCCATGATGCGGCGCACCGTGTAGACAAGACCACCTCCGATCATCCGAGGAGGAGGAGGTCGAGGAGGAGGGGGCAACAGAGGACTGAGGAGAACCGGCTTGAGGCAGGAGACATGAAAGGTGGGATGTACTCTTAGTGTAGCAGGCAACTTGAGTCGGACCACAACAGGATTAATGATCTTCTCCACTACAAACTGACCAATGAACTTTGGTGACAGTTTCCTCGACTCAGTCCGTAGAGGTAGATTCCGTGTAGCCAACCAAACCCTATCTCCGACGGTATAAGCGGGCAGGAATACGGCGACGATTCGCCTGGATCTGATACCGGTCAGAAACCTTAAGGAGGGCCTTCCTGGCCCGCTGCCAGGTGCGGTGGCAACGACGAATGTGGGTCTGGACAGAAGGAACCGAGAGATCCCGCTCCTGAGAAGGAAACAAGGGAGGTTGGTAACCGTACAGGCACTGGAAGGAGACATCCCAGTGGCAGATGAAGGGAGAGTATTATGAGCATACTCGACCCAGGGTAATTGAGAGGACCAAGAGGTGGGATCAGAGGAAACAAGACAGCGCAGCGTGGACTCCATCTTCTGGTTGGCTCTCTCCGCCTGACCATTAGATTGGGGTGAAATCCAGATGTGAGACTGACTGTAGCTCCAATGGCCAAACAGAAGGATTTCCAGAAAGCAGAGGTAAACTGAGGACCACGGTCAGAAACAATGTCACAGGGCAACCCGTGGACCCTGAACACCTCCCTAACCAGGTTCTCGGACGTCTCAGTGGCTGAAGGCAGCTTGGAGAGGGGAACAAAGTGGGCAAACTTGCTGAATCTATCCACAATGGTCAGAATAACCGTGTTACCAACAGAAGAGGGCAACCCTGTGACAAAATCCAGGGCCAGATGCGACCAAGGTCGCCGAGGAATAGGTAGGGGGTGAAGAAGCCCAGAGCTGGGCCGATTGGTACTCTTATTCTGCGCACAAACGGGACAAGTGGCAACAAACCTCCGGGTATCTTCTCCCATGGCAGGCCACCAAAATCGTCTGCGCAGTAGCGCCATAGTCTGAGCAACACCAGAGTGACAAGCTATTTTGCTGGCGTGGGACCACTGAAGGACAGCAGAACGAACCGACTCAGGCACGAACAACCGACCGGGTGGACCGTTACCGGGCCCGGGCTGTGTCCGAAGAGCCGCCATCACCTCCTCCTCAATCCTCCATGTAACGGCTCCCACGACAACGTTCTGGGGAAGAATCGTCTCAGTCTTGGCCCCACTCTACTTCCGTCTTGGAGAACATCCGGGACAGGGCGTCCGCCTTCCCGTTCTTCGACCCAGGTCGGAACGTCAGGGAAAAATTGAAGCGTCCAAAAAACAAAGCCCACCGGGCCGGTATATTTCACTGGTCACCATAGCAACACCCACCCATAGCACACGCTGCAGCAGGTATATTTCACTGGTCACCCCCAAAGCCAACATTTACTTTGGCTGCCTTTCACTGAAATCACTATCTCCCTCTCTAACTTTAAGCATCACCTGTCAGAGCAGCTTACCGATCACTGTACCTATACACAACCAATCTGTAAATAGCACACCCAACTACCTCATCCCCATGTTGTTACTTATCCTCTTGCTCTTTTGCACCCCAGTATCTCTACTTGCACATCCTCATCTGTCACTCCAGTGTTAATGCTAAATTGTAATTATTTCACCTCTTTGGCCTATTTATTGCCTACCTCCCAACTCTTCTACATTTGCACTCACTGTACATATCTTTTTCTATTGTGTTATTGACTGTACTTTTGTTTATGTGTAACTCTGTGTTGTTGTTTTTGTCGCACTGCTTTGCTTTATCTTGGCCAGGTCGCAGTTGTAAATGAGAACTTGTTCTCAACTGGCCTACCTGGTTAAATAAAGGTGAACAATATAAATAAATAAAACATTAATTAATTAATGAGCATAAACACATTGTCTTTTTATGGATGCAGACATCAAAGATTTAATTGCATTGAATCAAATAAATCAGATCCAATGATTTACCTCCCATAGATCGGGGTGGCACTGGTACAATATACCATGGCCATAGATTGCCAATTGTATTGAAGCGACCAACACAACCATCTCTCCTGACAGTGACACTTTTAGGTGAGCTGAGTAGAGGATCCAGCTGATGCCTGTTAGGTGCAGGGGAGTTTGTAACCCATTCACAGCCCATAGAGAGAACACAGATGCCTGTTAGGGTGCAGGGGGAGTTTGTAACCCATTCACAGCCCATAGAGAGAGAACACAGAAAACCTGTTAGGGTGCAGGGGGAGTTTGTAACCCATTCACAGCCCATAGAGAGAGAACACAGATGCCTGTTAGGGTGCAGGGGGAGTTTGTAACCCATTCACAGCCCATAGAGAGAGAACACAGATGCCTGTTAGGGTGCAGGGGGAGTTTGTAACCCATTCACAGCCCATAGAGAGAGAACACAGATGCCTGTTAGGGTGCAGGGGAGTTTGTAACCCATTCACAGCCCATAGAGAGAGAACACAGATGCCCATTAGGGTGCAGGGGGAGTTTGTAACCCATTCACAGCCCATAGAGAGAGAACACAGATGCCTGTTAGGTGCAGGGGGAGTTTGTAACCCAAGCACAGCCCATAGAGAGAGAACACAGATGCCTGTTAGGTGCAGGGGAGTTTGTAACCCAAGCACAGCCCATAGAGAGAGAACACAGATGCCTGTTAGGGTGCAGGGGGAGTTTGTAACCCATTCACAGCCCATAGAGAGAGAACACAGATGCCTGTTAGGGTGCAGGGGAGTTTGTAACCCATTCACAGCCCATAGAGAGAGAACACAGATGCCTGTTAGGTGCAGGGGAGTTTGTAACCCATTCACAGCCCATAGAGAGAGAACACAGATGCCTGTTAGGGTGCAGGGGGAGTTTGTAACCCATTCACAGCCCATAGAGAGAGAACACAGATGCCTGTTAGGGTGCAGGGGGAGTTTGTAACCCATTCACAGCCCATAGAGAGAGAACACAGATGCCTGTTAGGGTGCAGGGGGAGTTTGTAACCCATTCACAGCCCATAGAGAGAGAACACAGATGCCTGTTAGGTGCAGGGGAGTTTGTAACCCAAGCACAGCCCATAGAGAGAGAACACAGATGCCTGTTAGGGTGCAGGGGAGTTTGTAACCCATTCACAGCCCAGAGAGAGAACACAGATGCCTGTTAGGGTGCAGGGGGAGTTTGTAACCATTCACAGCCCATAGAGAGAGAACACAGATGCCTGTTGGGTGCAGGGGAGTTTGTAACCCAAGCACAGCCCATAGAGAGAGACCACAGATGCCTGTTAGGGTGCAGGGGAGTTTGTAAACCCAAGCACAGCCCATAGAGAGAGAACACAGATGCCTGTTAGGGCAGGGGAGTTTGTAACCCAAGCACAGCCCATAGAGAGAGAACACAGAGCCGGACAGGGTGTTTTGGAGAGCCCACCGGTGGCTGTGGGAGTTGATGACCGAGGACTGGATCTATGCAGAAACAACCCCCTAGAGACCAACCCGTATACCCTAGGCACTACTTTCTGAAGAAGACGAAGAAGAAGAAGCACATAGATCTGAAATTATTTGTAAAAATAATGTTAGAGCAGCTGCAATATGGGTTTTATATAGAGAAGCTGCCACATGGGTTTTATATAGAGCAGCGGCCACATGGGTTTTATATAGAGCAGCGGCCACATGGGTTTTATATAGAGCAGCTGCCATATGGGTTTTATATAGAGCAGCTGCCATATGGGTTTTATATAGAGCAGCTGCCATATGGGTTTTATATAGAGCAGCTGCCATATGGGTTTTATATAGAGCAGCTGCCATATGGGTTTTATATAGAGCAGCTGCCACATGGGTTTTATATAGAGCAGCGGCCACATGGGTTTTATATAGAGCAGCTGCAATATGGGTTTTATATAGAGCAGCGGCCATATGGGTTTTATATAGAGCAGCTGCCACATGGGTTTTATATAGAGCAGCTGCCATATGGGTTTTATATAGAGCAGCTGCCATAAGGGTTTTATATAGAGCAGCTGCCATATGGGTTTTATATAGAGCAGCTGCCATATGGGTTTATATAGAGCAGCTGCCATATGGGTTTTATATAGAGCAGCGGCCACATGGGTTTTATATAGAGCAGCTGCCACATGGCTTTTATATAGAGCAGCTGCCATATGGGTTTATATAGAGCAGCTGCCATATGGGTTTTATATAGAGCAGCTGCCATATGGGTTTTATATAAAGCAGCTGCCATATGGGTTTTATATAGAGCAGCTGCCACATGGGTTTTATATAGAGCAGGCCATATGGGTTTTATATAGAGCTGCATATGGGTTTATATAGAGCAGCGGCATATGGGTTTTATATAGAGCAGCGGCCACATGGGTTTTATATAGAGCAGCTGCCATATGGGTTTTATATAGAGCAGCTGCCATATGGGTTTTATATAGAGCAGCTGCCATATGGGTTTTATATAGAGCAGCTGCCATATGGGTTTATATAGAGCAGCTGCCATATGGGTTTTATATAGAGCAGCTGCCACATGGGTTTTATATAGAGCAGCTGCCACATGGCTTTTATATAGAGCAGCTGCCATATGGGTTTTATATAGAGCAGCTGCCATATGGGTTTTATATAGAGCAGCTGCCATATGGGTTTTATATAAAGCAGCTGCCATATGGGTTTTATATAGAGCAGCTGCCACATGGGTTTTATATAGAGCAGCTGCCATATGGGTTTTATATAGAGCAGCTGCCATATGGGTTTATATAGAGCAGCTGCCATATGGGTTTTATATAGATCAGCTGCCACATGGGTTTTAAATAGAGCAGCTGCCATATGGGTTTATATAGAGCAGCTCCATAAGGGTTTTATATAGAGCAGCTGCCATATGGGTTTTAAATAGAGCAGCTGCCATATGGGTATTAAATATAGCAGCTGCCATATGGGTTTATATAGAGCAGCTGCCATATGGGTTTTATATAGAGCATCTGCCATATGGGTTTTATATAGAGCAGCTGCCATATGGGTTTTATATAGAGCAGCTGCCATATGGGTTTTATATAGAGCAGCTGCCATATGGGTTTTATATAGAGCAGCTGCCATATGCATTTTAAATAAAATTTGTTCAGATTCACTTGAAGTTAAGGCTGCGTACAATAATATCTATTTTATCCTGAAGTGTGCACTTGTTCACTTTCTTCATTGATTTAAAAGGAAATGACTGGTATAGATATGAAACTCTCTCTAGCCTTCTCCAACTCCAATCCAATGCTTTTACATTTGTGGGGAGTGGTGAACATGTACACTTCCAGAAAGATAGATTATTTACTCACCAGCAGAGGGAAGGATTGATATAAAAACCTCAATTCTCTCTCTCTGTCTCTCTCCCTCTTCTCTCTCTCTCTGTCTCTCTCTCTCTCTCTCTCTCTCTCCCCTCTCTCTCTCTCTCTCTCTCTCTCTCTCTCTTTAAATGCCTCAACAGTTTCCCGTGTGTATCAAGAATGGTCCACCACCGAAAGGACATCCAGCCAAATTGAGTCAACATCATCCCTGTGGAACACTTTCGACACCTTGTAGAGTCCATGCCCTGACGAATGGAGGCTGTTCTGTACACTCATTGTATATTGTTCACAGAACAACAACAGTTGTATAACTGACTAGGTATCCCCTTTCCTTTCTGTTGTATAACTGACTAGGTATCCCCCTTTCTGTTGTACAACTGACTAGGTATCCCCTTCTGTTGTATAACTGACTAGGTATCCCCCTTCTGTTGTACAACTGACTAGGTATCCCCTTTCTGTTGTACAACTGACTAGGTATCCCCCTTTCTGTTGTATAACTGACTAGGTATCCCCTTTCCTTTCTGTTGTACAACTGACTAGGTATCCCCCTTTCCTTTCTGTTGTACAACTGACTAGGTATCCCCTTTCTTTCTGTTGTACAACTGACTAGGTATCCCCCTTTCTGTTGTACAACTGACTAGGTATCCCCCTTTCCTTTCTGTTGTACACCTGACTAGGTATCCCCCTTTTGTTGTACAACTGACTAGGTATCCCCCTTTCTGTTGTACAACTGACTAGGTATCCCCCTTTCTGTTGTACAACTGACTAGGTATCCCCTTTCCTTTCTGTTGTACAACTGACTAGGTATCCCCTTTCCTTTCTGTTGTACAACTGACTAGGTATCCCCTTTCTGTTGTACAACTGACTAGGTATCCCCTTTCTCTTTCTGTTGTACAACTAACTAGGTATCCCCTTTCTGATGTACAACTGACTAGGTATGCCTCTTCTGTTGTACAACTGACTAGGTATCCCCTTTCTGATGTACAACTGACTAGGTATCCCCCCTTTCTGTTGTACAACTGACTAGGTATCCCCTTTCTGTTGTACAACTGACTAGGTATCCCCTTTCCTTTCTGTTGTATAACTGACTAGGTATCCCCTTTCTGTTGTACAACTGACTAGGTATCCCCCTTTCTGTTGTACAACTGACTAGGTATCCCCTTTCTTTCTGTTGTACAACTGACTAGGTATCCCCTTTCCTTTCTGTTGTACAACTGACTAGGTATCCCCCTTTCCTTTCTGTTGTACAACTGACTAGGTATCCCCCTTCCTTTCTGTTGTACAACTGACTAGGTATCCCCTTTCCTTTCTGTTGTACAACTGACTAGGTATCCCCTTTTCCTTTCTGTTGTACAACTGACTAGGTATCCCCCCTTTCCATTCTGTTGTACAACTGACTAGGTATCCCCTTTCCATTCTGTTGTACAACTGACTAGGTATCCCCCTTTCCTTTCTGTTGTACAACTGACTAGGTATCCCCTTCTGTTGTACAACTGACTAGGTATCCTCTTTCTGTTGTACAACTGACTAGGTATCCCCTTTCTGTTGTACAACTGACTAGGTATCCCTTCTGTTGTACAACTGACTAGGTACCCCCCTTTCTGTTGTACACCTGACTAGGTATCCCCTTCCTTTCTGTTGTATAACTGACTAGGTATCCCCTTTCCTTTCTGTTGTATAACTGACTAGGTATCCCCTTTCCTTTCTGTTGTACAACTGACTAGGTATCCCCTTTCCTTTCTGTTGTACAACTGACTAGGTATCCCCCTTTCTGTTGTACAACTGACTAGGTATCCCCTTTCCTTTCTGTTGTACAACTGACTAGGTATCCCCCTTTCCTTTCTGTTGTACAACTGACTAGGTATCCCCCTTTCCTTTCTGTTGTATAACTGACTAGGTATCCCCCTTCCTTTCTGTTGTACAACTGACTAGGTATCCCCCTTTCCTTTCTGTTGTACAACTGACTAGGTATCCCCCCTTCTGCTGTACAACTGACTAGGTATCCCCTTTCCTTCTGTTGTACAACTGACTAGGTATCCCCTTTCCTTTCTGTTGTACAACTGACTAGGTATCCCCTCCTTTCTGTTGTACAACTGACTAGGTACCCCCTTTCTGTTGTACACCTGACTAGGTATCCCCCTTTCCTTTCTGTTGTATAACTGACTAGGTATCCCCTTTCCTTTCTGTTGTATAACTGACTAGGTATCCCCCTTCCTTTCTGTTGTACAACTGACTAGGTATCCCCTTTCCTTTCTGTTGTACAACTGACTAGGTATCCCCCTTTCTGTTGTACAACTGACTAGGTATCCCCTTTCCTTTCTGTTGTACAACTGACTAGGTATCCCCTTCTGTTGTACAGCTGACTAGGTATCCCCTTTCTGTTGTACAACTGACTAGGTATCCCCCTTTCCTTTCTGTTGTACAACTGACTAGGTATCCCCCTTTCTGTTGTGCAACTGACTAGGTACCCCTTTCTGTTGTACACCTGACTAGGTATCCCCTTTCCTTTCTGTTGTATAACTGACTAGGTATCCCCTTTCCTTTCTGTTGTATAACTGACTAGGTATCCCCTTTCCTTTCTGTTGTACAACTGACTAGGTATCCCCTTTCCTTTCTGTTGTACAACTGACTAGGTATCCCCTTTCTGTTGTACAACTGACTAGGTATCCCCCTTTCCTTTCTGTTGTACAACCTGACTAGGTATCCCCCTTTCTGTTGTACACCTGACTAGGTATCCCCCATTCCTTTCTGTTGTATAACTGACTCGGTATCCCCCTTTCCTTTCTGTTGTATAACTGACTAGGTATCCCCTTTCCTTTCTGTTGTACAACTGACTAGGTATCCCCTTTCCTTTCTGTTGTACAACTGACTAGGTATCCCCCTTTCTGTTGTACAACTGACTAGGTATCCCCTTCCTTTCTGTTGTACAACTGACTAGGTATCCCCTTTCTGTTGTACAACTGACTAGGTTTCCCCCTTTCCTTTCTGTTGTACAACTGACTAGGTATCCCCTTTCCTTTCTGTTGTACAACTGACTAGGTATCCCCCTTTCTGTTGTGCAACTGACTAGGTACTTCCCCTTTCTGTTGTACACCTGACTAGGTATCCCCCCCTTTCCTTTCTGTTGTATAACTGACTAGGTATCCCCTCTTTCCTTTCTGTTGTACAACTGACTAGGTATCCCCTTTCCTTTCTGTTGTACAACTGACTAGGTATCCCCTTTCCTTTCTGTTGTACAACTGACTAGGTATCCCCTTTCTGTTGTACAACTGACTAGGTATCCCCCTTTCCTTTCTGTTGTACACCTGACTAGGTGTCCTCCTTTCTGTTGTACAACTGACTAGGTATCCCCCTTTCTGTTGTGCAACTGACTAGGTACCCCCCTTTCTGTTGTACACCTGACTAGGTATCCCCCTTTCCTTTCTGTTGTATAACTGACTAGGTATCCCCCTTTCCTTTCTGTTGTATAACTGACTAGGTATCCCCCTTTCCTTTCTGTTGTACAACTGACTAGGTATCCCCCTTTCCTTTCTGTTGTACAACTGACTAGGTATCCCCCTTTCTGTTGTACAACTGACTAGGTATCCCCCTTTCCTTTCTGTTGTACACCTGACTAGGTACCCCCCTTTCTGTTGTACACCTGACTAGGTATCCCCCTTTCCTTTCTGTTGTATAACTGACTAGGTATCCCCCTTTCCTTTCTGTTGTATAACTGACTAGGTATCCCCTTTCCTTTCTGTTGTACAACTGACTAGGTATCCCCTTTCCTTTCTGTTGTACAACTGACTAGGTATCCCCCTTCTGTTGTACAACTGACTCCCCTTTTCCTTTCTGTTGTACAACTGACTAGGTATCCCCTTTCTGTTGTACAACTGACTAGGTTTCCCCTTTCTGTTGTACAACTGACTAGGTATCCCCTTTCCTTTCTGTTGTACAACTGACTAGGTATCCCCCTTTCTGTTGTGCAACTGACTAGGTACCCCCTTTCTGTTGTACACCTGACTAGGTATCCCCTTTCCTTTCTGTTGTATAACTGACTAGGTATCCCCCTTTCCTTTCTGTTGTATAACTGACTAGGTATCCCCCTTTCCTTTCTGTTGTACAACTGACTAGGTATCCCCCTTTCCTTTCTGTTGTACAACTGACTAGGTATCCCCTTTCTGTTGTACAACTGACTAGGTATCCCCCTTTCCTCTGTTGTACACCTGACTAGGTGTCCTCCTTTCTGTTGTACAACTGACTAGGTATCCCCTTTCTGTTGTACAACTGACTAGGTATCCCCTTTCTGTTGTACAACTGACTAGGTATCCCCCTTCTGTTGTACAACTGACTAGGTATCCTTCTCTGATGTACAACTGACTAGGTATCCCCCTTTCTGTTGTATAACTGACTAGGTATCCCCCTTTCTGTTGTACAACTGACTAGGTATCCCCCTTCGATGTACAACTGACTTAGGTATCCCCTTCGGATGTACAACTGACTAGGTATCCCCCTTTCCTTTCTGTTGTATAACTGACTAGGTATCCCCTTTCTGTTGTACAACTGACTAGGTATCCCCCTTCCTTCTGTTGTATAACTGACTAGGTATCCCCTTTCCTTTCTGTTGTATAACTGACTAGGTATCCCCCTTTCCTTTCTGTTGTATAACTAACTAGGTATCCCCTTTCTGTTGTACAACTGACTAGGTATCCCCCTTTCCTTTCTGTTGTATAACTGACTAGGTATCCCCCTTTCTGTTGTACAACTGACTAGGTATCCCCCTTTCTGTTGTTGTACAACTGACTAGGTATCCCCTTTCCTTCTGTTGTACAACTGACTAGGTATCCCCTTTCCTTTATGTTGTATAACTGACTAGGTATCCCCTCTTCTGTTGTACAACTGACTAGGTATCCCCTTCCTTTCTGTTGTACAATGACTAGGTATCCCCCTTTCCTTTCTGTTGTACAACTGACTAGGTATCCCCTTTCCATTCTGTTGTACAACTGACTAGGTATCCCCCTTTCCTTTCTGTTGGCCAACTGACTAGGTATCCCCTTTCCATTCTGTTGTACAACTGACTAGGTATCCCCTTTCCTTTCTGTTGTACAACTGACTAGGTATCCCCCTTTCCTTTCTGTTGTACAACTGACTAGGTATCCCCTTTCTGTTGTACAACTGACTAGGTATCCCCCTTTCTGTTGTACAACTGACTAGGTATCCCCCTTTCCTTTCTGTTGTACAACTGACTAGGTATCCCCCTTTCCTTTCTGTTGTATAACTGACTAGGTATCCCCTTCCTTTCTGTTGTATAACTGACTAGGTATCCCCCTTTCCTTTCTGTTGTACAACTGACTAGGTATCCCCTTTCCTTTCTGTTGTACAACTGACTAGGTATCCCCTTTCTGTTGTACAACTGACTAGGTACCCCCACTTTCTGTTGTACACCTGACTAGGTATCCCCCCCTTTCTGTTGTACAACTGACTAGGTATCCCCCTTTCCTTGCTGTTGTACAACTGACTAGGTATCCCCTTTCTGTTGTACAACTGACTAGGTATCCCCAGCTTCCTTTCTGTTGTACACCTGACTAGGTGTCCCCCTTTCTGTTGTACAACTGACTAGGTATCCCCCTTTCCTTTCTGTTGTACAACTGACTAGGTATCCCCTTTCTGTTGTACAACTGACTAGGTATCCCCTTTTCCTGTTGTACAACTGACTAGGTATCCCCCTTTCTGATGTACAACTGACTAGGTGTCATCCCCTTTCTGTTGTATAACTGACTAGGTATCCCCCTTTCTGTTGTACAACTGACTAGGTATCCCCCTTCGGATGTACAACTGACTAGGTATCCCCTTTCTGATGTACAACTGACTGGGTTATCCCCCTTTCTGTTGTACAGCGACTGAGTATCCCCCTTTCTGATGTACAACTGACTAGAGTATCCCCCCTTTCTGTTTTACAAACTGACTAGGTATCCCCTTTCCTTTCCCCCTGGATGTGTACAACTGACTAGGTATCCCCCTTTCTGTTGTACTGACTTTCCCAACCGTGTACAACTGACTAGGTATCCCTTTCTGTTTTATAACTGACTGGTATCCCCTTTCTGTTGTACAGCTGACTAGGTATCCCCCTTTCCTTTCTGTTGTACAACTGACTAGGTATCCCCTTTCTGTTGTATAACTGACTAGGTATCCCCCCTTTCTGTTGTACAGCTCTCCCTCTCAATGTACTGACTAGGTGTCCCCCTTTCTTTCTGTTGTACAACTCTGTCGCTCTCTGTCTCTCTCCCTCTTTCTCTCTCTCTCTCTCTCTCTCTCTCTCTCTCTCTCTCTCTCTCTCTCTCTCTCTCTCTCTCTCTCTCTCTCTCTCTCTCTATCTCTTTCTCTCCTCTCTCTCTGTCTCTTTAAATGCCTCAACAGTTTCCACATCCAAGAATGGTCCACCACCAAAGGACATCCAGCCAAATTGAGTCAACATCATCCCTGTATGGGAGACATGACACCTTGTAGAGTCCATGCCCTGACGAATGGAGTCTGTTCTGTACACTCCATTGTATATTGTCTCACAGAACAACAGCAGTTGTATAA
>NC_060177.1:89198716-89224562 GCF_021184085.1 Oncorhynchus gorbuscha | reverse complement strand
CTCCTGTTCTCTGTCCTTCTATATAAAGAAGGGGCAGTTTGTCCAATACCACTCCTGTTCTCTGTCCTTCTATATAAAGAAGGGGCAGTTTGTCCAATACCACTCCTGTTCTCTGTCCTTCTATATAAAGAAGAGGGACAGTTTGTCCAATACCACTCCTGTTCTCTGTCCTTCTAAATAAAGAAGGGACAGTTTGTCCAATACCACTCCTGTTCTCTGTCCTTCTATATAAAGAAGGGGCAGTTTGTCCAATACCACTCCTGTTCTCTGTCCTTCTATATAAAGAAGGGACAGTTTGTCCAATACCACTCCTGTTCTCTGTCCTTCTATATAAAGAAGGGGCAGTTTGTCCAATACCACTTCTATTCTCTGTACTTCTCTTCACAGAGATTGAATGGTTATGGGTCTGAATAAATAACTGCTGTAGCCGACCTCCATCGGACGCTCACTCTTCTGTCAAACTACCATTGAGTTCTGTTGGCTGCCTGTATTTAACATTAATCAAAAAAGTGCCTGCGTCTCTTTTCGAATAGTCTATTGGTTTAAGAAATGATAAAAACAAATTGTCCAGCAAGCTATTCTAGTCTAGCTGCTTGGGACTCCAAGAGCTAAGGAGTGTTTTTTTAAAGGAGAGGGGCCAGCGGAGCACAGGTGCTTGGGTATTATGCAAGAGACAGAGGCAATAAGTTAGAAGCGTATTATGCTTAACCCATCATTAATTAGCTGAATATAAGGCTAATACTGCATTGGATTTCTTACCTGAAAGAGGTAGGCTAGGACATCTATATACAGGACTATAATCTAGAACATGATTATCTATTGTGTATGCAGTTTGAATGGAGTTGATGGAGAGAGAGAGAGAGCGAGAGAGTGATTGCGTGTGCACTGATTTAAAACAATGACATTTGAGATGTTTAAAAATTCTGCAACTATAATTCCAAAATCTCTCTCTCTCTCTCTCTCTCTCTCTCTCTCTCTCTCTCTCTCTCTCTCTCTCTCTCTCTCTCTCTCTCTCTCTCTCTCTCTCTCTCTCTCTCTCTCTCTCTCTCTCTCTATACAGTGGGGAGAACAAGTCTTTGATACACTGCCAATTTTGCAGGTTTTCCTACTGACAAAGCATGTAGAGGTCTGTAAAAATCTTAAAAATCATACAACGTGATTTTCTGGATTTTTGTTTTGGGTTCCGTCTCTCATAGTTGAAGTGTACCTATGATATAAATTACAGACCTCTACATGCTTTGTAAGTGGGAAAACCTGTAAAATCGGCAGTGTGTCAAATATTTGTTCTCCCCACTGTATATATAAAATATTTACAGTTAAAAAAACAATGTGAACCACTGAAAGCCAGATGTTGATGTGTAAATTAGATGCACATTCTGTCTTTGTATTACTGTAGAATAGACTATGTTGTAGCAAATGTAGACCTACCTGTCACAAGAAAGAAAAGGTCTACATGTATTGTGAACTGCCCTCCATACTGAGATGGGCTGTCTGTCCCCACCCTGAGCGTTGATGATGATTCATCATGCAGAGGCCGTAGAGAAGACACATTTGGACATTGCATATAATTTAACAGTTCCATTTCACGCCATCTTGTTTATAAATAATGTATTATAATTGACTTGTTTCTCGCAGTTATTTATCTGGGGAAAAGGTTTTGTGCGCTAAATCCCGGTAAATCTTGGTAAACGGTTTCCTGCCATTCAACCCTACTCATGTAGGTACGTCCATATTGGTACGTCCATATTGGTACGTCCATGTTAGTATGTCCATGTTGGTACGTCCATGTTAGTAAGTCCATATTGGTACGTCCATATTGGTACGTCCATGTTGGTACGTCCATGTTGGTACGTCCATGTTGGTACGTCCATGTAGGTAAGTTCATGTTGGTACGTCCATGTTGGTAAGTTCATGTAGGTACGTCCATGTTGGTACGTCCATGTTGGTACGTCCATGTTAGTAAGTCCATGTTGGTACGCCCATGTTAGTACGTCCATGTTGGTAAGTCCATGTTGGTAAGTCCATGTTAGTACGTCCATGTTGGTACGTCCATGTTGGTACGTCCATGTTGGTACGTCCATGTTGGTACGTCCATGTTGGTAAGTCCATGTTGGTAAGTCCATGTTGGTACATCCATGTTAGTACGTCCATGTTGGTACGTCCATGTTGGTACGTCCATGTTGGTACGTCCATGTTGGTACGTCTATGTTGGTACGTCTATGTTGGTACGTCCATGTTGGTACGTCCATGTTGGTACGTCCATGTTGGTACGTCCATGTTGGTACGTCCAGGCCTAATTATGTTTCTGTCATGATCATATCAAATGTATTTACAAAGCCCTTTTTACGTCAGCAGATGTCACAAAGTGCTTATACAGAAACCCAGCCAAAAAACCCAAAGAGCAAGCAATGCAGATGTATTACAGATTTAATGTATTATGATGCACTTATAATGCGTTGTAAGACTTGTTATAAATTGTTCCTAAATACCTTCTACTGGCTTTCTTCCAGTCAGTGTGAATGGAGGCCTCTACCTTCAGCTTTCTCCCAGTCAGTGTGAATGGAGGCCTTGACCTTCAGCTTTCTCCCAGTCAGTGTGAATGGAGGCCTTGACCTTCAGCTTTCTCCCCACAGTGTGAATGGAGGCCTTGACCTTCAGCTTTCTCCCAGTCAGTGTGAATGGAGGCCTCTACCTTCAGCTTTCTCAGTCAGTGAATGGAGGCCTGACCTTCAGCTTTCTCCCAGTCAGTGTGAATGGAGGCCTTGACCTTCAGCTTTCTCCCAGTCAGTGAATGGGCCTCTACCTTCAGCTTTCCTCGGATCAGTGTGAAATGGAGGCTTTGACCTTCAGCTTTCTCCCAGTCAGTGTGAATGGAGGCTATGACCTTCAGCTTTCTCCCAGTGTGGTGTGAATGGAGGCCTTCTGACATTCAGCCTTCTCCTCAGTCAGGGTGTGAATGGAGGCCTTGACCTTCTCAGCTTTCTCTCCCAGTCAGTGTGAATGGAGGCCTTCACCTTCAGCCTTCTCCCAGTCAGTGAATGGAGGCCTTGACATTCAGCCTTCTCCCAGTCAGTGTGAATGGAGGCCTTCACCTTCAGCTTTCTCCCAGTCATTGTGAATGGAGGCCTTTACCTTCAGCTTTCTCCCAGTCAGTGTGAATGGAGCCTTGACGATTCAGCCTTCTCCCAGTCAGTGTGAATGGAGGCCTTCACCTTTAGCTTTCTCCCAGTTAGTGTGAATGGGAGGCCTTGACATTCAGCCTTCTCCCAGTCAGTGTGAATGGAGGCCTTCACCTTCAGCTTTCTCCCAGTCAGTGTGAATGGAGGCCTTTACCTTCAGCTTTCTCCCAGTCAGGAATGGAGGCCTTTACCTTCAGCTTTTCTCCCAGTCAGTGTAAATGAGGCCTTCAGCTTTCTCCCCAGTTAGTGAATGGCAGGCCTCTATCTTCAGCTTTCTCCCACAGTTAGTGAATGGAGGCCTTTGACCTTCAGCTTTCTCCCCCAGTTAGTGTGAATGGAGGCCTTGACTTGGGCCTGTCCAGCTGTATGTGTTCCGAAGGCTGAGTGGTGATTTTCCAGAGGTTTCCAGGCGTGCTGAGTGCGGCCAGGGCAGGCAGGCAGGTAGGCCAGTCAGTCAGCCAGTGGTGTGAATAGGCGGTTTGGAATATGCAGTAGTCTCAGACCTCAAGAGGTACAGTAACCACAGCTCCAACCACCACCAACTCCCATGCTCCCTCAGTTCTGCCAGAATAGTGCAGAAAAACAGCATGTGCCGACGGGGCCAAAAATAATAAATGAAGTCAGTTTGTTATTGCTCTGCTAATAGGGAAGTGAGATGACTCGATGTGAGCAGGGCCTTAGAATCCAGCCCCTCCTCCCCAACAGATGGCCCAGTTCTAGTCCCTATTTGCCTAGGTTGACTTTATACAATAGGGAGTTAATCAATGTCTTTAAAATTCACCAGTGGGCTTGGAACGTATGGGATATTTCTTTCTCTGCAAGCGGGGAAGCTCCCTGACTTAGGAACATAGAATGCTGCTCCCTGACTTAGAACATAGAATGCTGCTCCTGACTTTAGAACATAGAATGCTGCTCCCTGACTTTAGAACATAGAATGCTGCTCCCCGACTTTAGAACATAGAATGCTGCTCCCCTACATTAAACATAGAATGCTGCTCCCCGACTTTAGAACATAGAATGCTGCTCCCGACATTAGAACACAGAATGCTGCTCCCCGACTTTTGTGAACATAGAATGCTGCTTCCCGACTTTTAGAACATAGAATGCTGCTCCCCGACTTTAAACATAGAATGCTGCCTGACTTGGGAACATAGAATGCTGCTCCCTGACTTTAGAACATAGAATGCTGCTCTAATTTAGAAATATAGAATGTTGCTGCCTGACTTTAGAACATAGAAAAAAACAAAATAGAATGTTTATATTTAGGACACTCTGAATATATATATATATATATATATATATATACAATTAGAGATAACAAGTATTTATAAATGTAGAGGTCTGTAATTTTTTTATCATAGATACACTTCAACTGTGAGAGGCGGAATGTAAAACAAAAATCCAGAAAATCACATTGCCATGATTGTTTAGTAATTGATTTGCATTTTATTGCATGACATAAGTATTTGATACATCAGAAAAGCAGTAAGTAGGGAAACCTGCAAAATCAGCAGTGTATCAAATACTTGTTCTCTACACCCCACTGTATATAAATAAATAAATCTCATTGCCTCCTCAACTTCAGCTGGTGTGAGTGTTGGGAAACAGTGGGTTTACTGTAGCCAGAGTCATTGTTATAGAATGTAGAAGGAATTGTTGCTTCATGTTTTAGGTTTGCAGTTTTAACTAGTTGCGATGTTAGTTTTCATTGTCATTGAATACGGTGTGGTGGTATGAATGTGGCAGCATATCACATGGAACCCTGCTACAAGAGGCGTTGTCTGAATGGGAATGTGATGGTGTATAACTCCGAACCCTGGTGTAAACGAGCGGCAGTGTGCTATTTTGTCAGCTCCGACTCATGGGGTGTTGACAATGGCAAACACTGTGCCAAGATGGCATGACCACCCCCACAACCCCCACCACTACTAACCCCTACCACTACCACTACCACTACCACTACCACTACCACTACCACTACCAACCCCTACCACTACCACTACCACTACCACTACCACTACCACTACCACTACCACTACCACTACCACTACCAACCCCACCACTACCACTACCAACCCCTACCACTACCACTACCAACCCCTACCACTACCAACCCCCACCACTACCACTACCACTACCACTACCACTACCACTACCACTACCACTACCACTACCACTACCACTACCACTGCCAAACCCACCACTACCACTACCAACCCCTACCACTACCAACCCCCACCACTACCACTACCACTACCACTACCACTACCACTACCAACCCCTACCACTACCAACCCCCACCACTACCACTACCACTACCACTACCACTACCACTACCACTACCACTACCACTACCACTACCACTACCACTACCACTACCACTACCACTACCACTACCACTACCACTACCACTACCTGCCAAACCCCACCACTACCACTACCAACCCCTACCACTACCACTACCAAACCCCACCACTACCACTACCAACCCCTACCACTACCAACCCCCACCACTACCACTACCACTACCACTACCACTACCACTACCACTACCACTACCACTACCACTACCACTACCTCCACCACTACCACTACCACTACCTCCACCACTACCACTACCAACCCCCATCACTACCACTACCATCCTCCACCACTACCACTACCATCCTCCACCACTACCATCCTCCACCACTACCAACCCCCACCACTACCAACCCCCACCACTACCAACCCCCACTACTACCACTACCAACCCCTACCACTACCAACCCCCACCACTACCACTACCACTACCACTACCACTACCAACCCCTACCACTACCAACCCCCACCACTACCACTACCACTACCACTACCACTACCACTACCACTACCACTACCACTACCACTACCACCACTACCACTACCAACCCCTACCACTACCACTACCAAACCCCACCACTACCACTACCAACCCCTACCACTACCAACCCCCACCACTACCACTACCACTACCACTACCACTACCAACCCCTACCACTACCAACCCCCACCACTACCACTACCACTACCACTACCACTACCACCACTACCAACCCCTACCACTACCAACCCCTACCACTACCAACCCCCACTTAATACTACTCAACTCCCCTATTTTTACCGCTGCCACTGCCAACCCTTTCTACCACTACCAACCCCTACTACCAACCCCTACTACTACCAACTCCCCACCTACCAACCCCACCACTACCACTACCAACCCCCACCACTACTACCACTACCAACCCCTACCACTACATTTTTACATTTACATTTAAGTCATTTAGCAGACGCTCTTATTCAGAGCGATTTCTACTACCAACCCCTACTGCAACTCCTACTACTACTAACCCCACCTACCACTACCAACCCCACCTACTACTACTGCAACTCCTACCACTACCAGCCCCCACCACTACCACTACCAACCCCACCCCACCACTACCAAAACCCCTACTACTACCAACCCCTACCACTACAACCCCCACCACTACCACTACTAACCCCTACCACTACCAACCCCCACCACTACTACCACTACCAACTCTACCACTACCAGCCCCACCACTACCACTACCAACCCCTTGACCCCCACCACTACCAAACCCTACCACTACCATCACCAACCCCTACCACTACCAACCCCCACCACTACCACTACCACTACCAACTCCTACCACTACCAGCCCCCACCACTACCACTACCAACCCCCACCCCCACCACTACCAACCACCACCACTACCACTACCATCCTCCACCACTACCACTACCAACCTCCACTACTACCATCCTCCGCTCACCACTACCAACCCCCACCACTACCACTACCAACCCCACCAATACCACTACCAACCCCCACCACTACCACTACATCTCTTCCACTACTACCAACCCCCACCACTACCACTACTAAATCACTACCTACCAACCCCACCACTACCATTGCCATCCTCACTACTTCCCCACTACCAACCCACCTACCAACCCCCACTCACTACCACTACCAACCCCCACCACTACCACTACCAACCTCCACCACTACCACTACCATCCTCCACCACTACCAACCCCACCACTACCACTACCAACCCCCACCAATACCACTACCAACCCCCACCACTACCACTACCATCCTCCACCACTACCAACCCCCACCACTACCACTACCAACCCCCACCACTACCACTACCAACCCCCATCACTACCACTACCATCCTCCACTACTACCACTCCATCCTCTACCACTACCAATGACCCCACCACTACCACTACCACTCCATCCACTACCACTACCACTACCACTACCACTACCACTACCACTACCACTACCACTCCATCCACTACCACTACTACTACCACTACCACTACCACTACCACTACCCCTACCACTACCACTACCACTACCCCTACCACTCCATCTACTACACTACACAACCCCCACCACTACCACTACCAGCCACTACCACTACCACTACTACCACTACCCACCACTACCACTACCACTCCACCACTACCACTACCAATCCCACTACCACTACCACTCCATCCACTACCACTACCACTACCACCACCACTACCCTCCATCCCTACCACTACCACTACCACTCCACCACTCCATCCACTACCACTACCACTCCATCCACTACCACTACCACTACCACTACCACTACCACTACCACTACCATCCTCCACCACTACCACTACCACTCCATCCACTACCACTACCAGCCCTACCACTACCACTGCCATACCACTACCACTACCACTACCACTCCACCACTACCACTACCATCCCCCACCACTACCAACCCCACCACTACCACTACCAACCCACCACTACCACTACCAACCCCCACCACCTACCACTACTGCATCCTCACCACTACCACTACCAACCCCCACCACTACCATCCTCCCCCACTCATCACTACCATCCTCCACCACTACCACTACCACCTCCATCACTACCACTACCAACTACCACTACCACTACCAACCCCACCACTACCACTTCCATCCTCCACCACTACCACTACCAACCCCACCACTACCACTACCATCCTCCACCACTACCACTACCATCCCACCACTACCACTACCATCCTCCACCACTACCACTACCATCCTCCACCACTACCAACCCCCACCACTACCACTACCATCCTCCACCACTACCACTACCAACCCCCACCACTACCACTACCATCCACTACCACTACCATCCTCCACCACTACCACTACCATCCTCCACCACTACCACTACCAACCCCCACCACTACCACTACCAACCTCCACCACTACCACTACCATCCTCCACCACTACCACTACCAACCCCCACCACTACCACTACCATCCTCCACCAGTACCACTACCAACCCCCACCACTACCACTACCAACCCCCCACCACTACCACTACCATCTCCACCACTACCACTACCACCCCCACTACCACTACCATCCTCCACCACTACCACTACCAACCCCACTACCACTACCACTACCACTACCAACCCCCACCACTACCACTACCACTACCATCCTCCACCACTACCACTACCATCCTCCACCACTACCACTACCAACCTCCACCACTACCACTACCATCCTCCACCACTACCACTACCATCCTCCACCACTACCACTACCAACCCCCACCACTACCACTACCACTACCAACCCCCACCACTACCACTACCATCCTCCACCAGTACCACTACCAACCCCCACCACTACCACTACCAACCCCCACCACTACCACTACCATCCTCCACCACTACCACTACCAACCCCCACCACTACCACTACCATCCTCCACCACTACCACTACCAACCCCCACCACTACCACTACCAACCCCCACCACTACCACTACCAACCTCCACCACTACCACTACCATCCTCCACCACTACCACTACCATCCTCCACCACTACCACTACCATCCTCCACCACTACCACTACCATCCTCCACCACTACCACTACCAACCCCCACCACTACCACTACCACTACCACTACCATCCTCCACCACTACCACTACCACTACCACTACCATCCTCCACCACTACCACTACCAACCCCCACCCCACCACTACCAACCCCACCACTACCACTACCATCCTCCACCACCACAACTACCACTACCAACCCCACCCCCACCACTACCAACCCCCACCACTACCACTACCATCCTCCACCACTACCACTACCAACCCCCACCCCCACCACTACCAACCCCCACCACTACCACTACCATCCTCCACCACCACCACTACCACTACCAACCCCCACCCCCACCACTACCAACCCCCACCACTACCACTACCATCCTCCACCACCACAACTACCACTACCAACCCCCACCACTACCACTACCATCCTCCACCACTACCACTACCAACCCCCACCACTACCACTACCAACCCCCACCACTACCACTACCAACCCCCACCACTACCACTACCATCCTCCACCACCACAACTACCACTACCAACCCCACCCCACCACTACCAACCCCCACCCCCACCACTACCAACCCCCACCCCCACCACTACCAACCCCCACCACTACCACTACCAACCCCCACCTGATTTGCCCAGGTAGAACGATTTGTGCAACAGAAGGTGAGCTCAGGTTCACTATCACCATGCCAACCGATATTTACCCAGTTGGATGGTATCACCACCATAAGTCTCTGGTCTAAAGTAGTGCACTATGTAGGGAATATTGTTCTATTTGGGTCTAAGACCTGATCTGCACGGGAGGAGGAGCTACTGATTCTTCTTCCTAGTTTGGGATGACATTTTATAATGGGATGCACAAAGGGTTCCTAGACCACCACCCCAAGTGTCACCATAGTGACACTTCTGTTTTTACCATTTAACATTAGCATAGTATCAGTCAGTGCAGTGGCATGACGAACATGATTCATTATGAGATGATAATAACATGTTATATAGGAGGTCATATGCTTTATACCAAGTCTTACGATGCATTATAACTGCACAATACCTGCTGTTACCAGTGTCACCATTGGTTTTCTTGGTCCTGATGAAGATGAAATGAAGGCATCTGCTCAACCATATATATCACCTATCATCTCTCCCCAGGCCAAGTTGACTGTTCTTTTAGCCCAGCGAGGGAAGCTGCCTGCATCTCATCTCATCACATGGTCTGATTTCCCTGCAGCGGGGCTGTGCTGTCAGCAGCATGTGAGAGAGAGGAGCTCGAGGAACAAGTAGAGGCAGGGACAGAGACTGGGACAGGGAGAGGCAGAGTTGGAGGCAAGACAGAGCCTGAGACGAGGACAGGGAGAGGCAGAGTTGGAGGCAAGACAGAGCCTGAGACGAGGACAGGGAGAGGCAGAGGTGGAGGCAGGACAGAGGCTGAGACGGGGACAGGGAGAGGCAGAGTTGGAGGGAGGGACAGAGGCATGAGACCGGGATAGGGAGAGACAGAGTTGGAGGCAGGACAGAGGCTGAGACGGGGACAGGGAGAGGCAGAGTTGGAGGCAAGACAGAGCCTGAGACGAGGACAGGGAGAGGCAGAGTTGGAGGCGAGACAGAGCCTGAGACGAGGACAGGGAGAGGCAGAGGTGGAGGCAGGACAGAGGCTGAGACGGGGACAGGGAGAGGCAGAGTTGGAGGGAGGGACAGAGGCATGAGACCGGGATAGGGAGAGACAGAGTTGGAGGCAGGACAGAGGCTGAGACGGGGACAGGGAGAGGCAGAGTTGGAAGCAGGACAGAGGCTGAGACGGGGACAGGGAGAGGCAGAGTTGGAGGCAGGACAGAGGCATGAGACCGGGACAGGGAGAGACAGAGTTGGAGGCAGGGACAGGGAGAGACAGAGTTGGAGGCAGGGACAGAGGCATGAGACTGGGACAGGGAGAGGCAGAGTTGGAGGCAGGGACAGGGAGAGGCAGAGTTAAAGACAGGGCCAGAGGCTGAGATGGGGACAGGGAGAGTCAGAGTTAAGAGGCAGATCCTGAGGCAGAGGGAGAGAGACCGAGGCAGAGACAGTCGGTCAGAGACTGAGACAGGGACCGAGGCAGGCTGGGACGTGGCAGTGTTAGCGTCAGCGCCCACGGGTCCCAGATGGAACTCATAGTGTCTTCAAACAAGAACCAAAGAGAATATGTGGCTTTTGTTTCACTTCCTCCTTGGAAAGACTCAAACATCCTGTGAAATAAAGGTACAGGAAAGACAGACAGGCAGACAGCTGAGCATCTTGGGCTCTGCGTCTCACTCATTACATTATACTGCATCAAATATCAACCACTGTTGTTGATGATGTTTCTACATTAAGTGAGTGGATGTGAATAACCTATACCCTTCAAACTCAACTCTTAACCTCGAAGCCAGAGCCACTTGTTTTGTTCATTGTTCCCCTCTAGGGACTGATTTATACCTGGGACACCAGGTGGTACTAATTTATTATCAGGTAGAACAGAAAACCAGCAGGCTCCGGACCTCTTAGGGTCAGATTTGAATACCCCTGTCCTATACAGTAGCTTTGTCTGACCTTCATGTCTATACAGTAGCTTAGTCTGACCTTCATGTCTATACAGTAGCTTAGTCTGACCTTCATGATGTCTATACAGTAGCTTAGTCTGACCTTCATGATGTCTATACAGTAACTTAGTCTGACCTTCATGATGTCTATACAGTAGCTTAGTCTGACCATCATGTCTATACAGTAACTTAGTCTGATCTTCATCATGTCTATACTGTAACTTAGTCTGACCTTCATGTCTATACAGTAGCTTAGTCTGACCTTCATCATGTCTATACAGTAGCTTAGTCTGACCTTCATGTCTATACAGTAGCTTAGTCTGACCTTCATGATGTCTATACAGTAACTTAGTCTGACCTTCATGATGTCTATACAGTAGCTTAGTCTGACCTTCATGATGTCTATACAGTAGCTTAGTCTGACCTTCCTGTCTATTCGGTAGCTTAGTCTGTCCTTCATGAAGTCTATACAGTAACTTAGTCGGACCTTCATGATGTCTATACAGTAGCTTAGTCTGACCTTCCTGTCTATATAGTAGCTTATTCTGACCTTCCTGTCTATTCAGTAGCTTAGTCTGTCCTTCATGAAGTCTATACAGTAACTTAGTCGGACCTTCATGATGTCTATACAGTAGCTTAGTCTGACCTTCCTGTCTATATAGTAGCTTATTCTGATCTTCATGTCTGTACAGTAACTTAGTCTGTCCTTCATGATGTCTATACAGTAGCTTAGTCTGACCTTCCTTTCTATATAGTAGCTTAGTCTGACCTTCCTGTCTATACAGTAGCTTAGTCTGACCTTCCTGTCTATACAGTAGCTTAGTCTGACCTTCCTGTCTATACAGTAGCTTAGTCTGACCTTCCTGTCTATACAGTAGCTTAGTCTGACCTTCCTTTCTATATAGTAGCTTAGTCTGACCTTCCTTTCTATATAGTAGCTTAGTCTGACCTTCCTGTCTATACAGTAGCTTAGTCTGACCTTCCTTTCTATACAGTAGCTTAGTCTGACCTTCCTTTCTATACAGTAGCTTAGTCTGACCTTCCTTTCTATATAGTAGCTTAGTCTGACCTTCCTTTCTATATAGTAGCTTAGTCTGACCTTCCTGTCTATACAGTAACTTAGTCTGAACTTCATGTCTATACAGTAGCTTAGCCTGACCTTCATGAAGTCTATACACAACTGCACATACAAACTAAGTCAGAAAAATTAACATCCCAAGCCAATAAACTGGACTCTATACATCCTTTCATCTCAGCTCAGAGACAGAGCAAGGGAACAGGACAGGAAGCAGGAGTTGGCGATGGAGTTCTGTCCTGCTGCATTTAGACTATAATGAGAGCTTGGTTGAGGGAACCAGGCAGCGCTTCTCTCTGTTTCTGTCTCTCTGTCGGGAGGCCACAGGCTGGAAACCCCAAGAGAGGAGGCCATAATGGGCCAGGACGAGACGGGAGGTACCCGGAACACACAGGACCCCTCCCAGCCCAGTGCCGGCCACCCCACCGCCTCGCCAGCTCCATTGCCCTGCCTGCCGCCAAGCAACAGTAGCAGTACACAAGAAGCTAGCTCCTTTCAGCTATAGGGTTTAGATGGATAACCCTGCCCTGCTCGCCTGCTTTCTTCATGTATTGGTTTCGCTGTGGCAGCTGTATTTTAAGTGCTTTCGTCACTTTAACCGCCACCCTGCTATGCTTTTTTTTCTCTCTCTCTCTCTCTCTGTCTCTCTCTCTCTCTCTGTCTCTGTCTCTGTCTCTGTCTCTGTCTCTGTCTCTGTCTCTGTCTCTGTGTCTCTCTCTGTGTCTCTCTCTGTCTCTCTCTCTGTCTCTCTCTCTGTCTCTGTCTCTGTGTCTGTCTCTCTCTCTCTCTGTCTCTGTCTCTCTCTCTGTCTCTCTCTGTCTCTCTCTCTTTCTGTGTCTCTCTCTCTCTTTCTCTGTGTCTCTCTTTATCTCTGTCTCTCTCTCTTTATCTCTCTCTTTATCTCTCTCCGTGTCACTTTCTCTATCTCTCTCTCTCTGTCTCGCTCTCTCTGACTCTCTCTCTCGGTCTCTCTCTCTCTCTGTGTCTCTCTCTCTCTCTGTGCCTCTTTATCTCTCTGTGTCTTTCTCTGTGTGTGTCTCTCTCTCTCTCTCTCTCTGTGCCTCTTTATCTCTCTGTGTCTCTCTCTGTCTCTCTCTGTCTCTCTCTTTATCTCTCTGTGCCACTTTCTCTGTGTCTCTTTCTCTCTTTCTCTCTCTCTTTCTCTCTGTCTCTGTCTTTCTCTCTTTATCTCTCTGTCTCTTTCTCTTTCTCTCTGTCTCTGTCTCTTTCTCTTTCTCCGTGTCTCTGTCTCTTTATCTGTCTCTTTATCTCTGTCTCTTTCTCTGTCTCTCTCTATTTCTCTGTCTCTGTCTCTTTATCTCTCTCTCTCTTTATATCTCTGTCTCTCTCTCTTTATATCTCTGTCTCTTTCTCTGTGTCTCTTTCTCTGTGTGTCTCTCTCTCTCTCTCTTTAGCTCTGTCTCTTTCTCTGTGTCTCTCTCTCTCTGTGCCTCTTTATCTCTCTGTGTCTTTCTCTGTGTGTCTCTCTCTCTCTCTCTCTCTGTGCCTCTTTATCTCTCTGTGTCTTTCTCTGTGTGTGTGTCTCTCTCTCTCTCTCTCTCTCTCTCTCTCTCTGTGCCTCTTTATCTCTCTGTGTCTCTTTCTCTGTGTCTCTCTCTCTCTGTGTCTTTCTCTGTGTCTCTCTCTCTTTGTGTCTTTCTCTGTGTCTCTCTCTCTCTGTCTCTCTCTCTCTCTCTCGCTCTGTCTCTCTCTGTGTGTCTCTCTCTGTGTGTCTCTCTCTTCAAGGGGCTTTTTTGTTTTTAAAACAATAACAATGAACAGTAAACATTACACATACAGATGTTTCAAAACAATAAAGACATAAAAAATGTCATATTATATATATATATATATATATATATATATATATATATATATATATATATATATATATATATATATATATATATATATATATATATATATATATATATATATATATATATATATACATACAAAAAAGTATTTAGTCAGCCACCAATTGTGCAAGTTCTCCCACTTAAAAAGATGAGAGGCCTGTAATTTTCATCATAGGTACACTTCAACTATGACAGACAAAATTATGAAAAAAATCCAGAAAATCACATTGTAGGATTTTTTATTTATTTATTTGCAAATTATGGTGGAAAATAAGTATTTGGTCAATAACAAAAGTTTGTCTCAATACTTTGTTATATACCCTTTGTTGGCAATGACAGAGGTGAAACGTTTTCTGTAAGTCTTCACAAGGTTTTCACACGCTGTTGCTGGTATTTTGGCCCATTCCTCCATGCAGATCTCCTCTAGAGTAGTGATGTTTTGGGGCTGTTGCTGGGCAACATGGACTTTCAACTCCCTCCAAAGATTTTCTATAGGGTTGAGATCTGGAGACTGGCTGGGCCACTCCAGGACCTTGAAATGCTTCTTGCGAAGCCACTCCTTCGTTGCCCGGGCGGTGTGTTTGGGATCATTGTCATGCTGAAAGACCCAGCCACGTTTCATCTTCAATGCCCTTGCTGATGGAAGGAGGTTTTCACTCAACATCTCACGATACATGGCCCCATTCATTCTTTCCTTTACACGGATCAGTCGTCCTGGTCCCTTTGCAGAAAAACAGCCCCAAAGCATGATGTTTCCACCCCCATGCTTCACAGTAGGTTTGGTGTTCTTTGGATGCAACTCAGCAATCTTTGTCCTCCAAACACGACGAGTTCAGTTTTTACCAAAATGTTCTATTTTGGTTTCATCTGACCATATGACATTCTCCCAATCTTCTTCTGGATCATCCAAATGATCTCTAGCAAACTTCAGACGGGCCTGGACATGTACTGGCTTAATAAGCAGGGGGACACATCTGGCACTGCAGGATTTGAGTCCCTGGCAGCGTTGTGTGATACTGATGGTAGGCTTTGTTACTTTGGTCCCAGCTCTCTGCAGGTCATTCACTAGGTCTCCCCGTGTGGTTCTGGGATTTTTGCTCACCGTTCTTTTGATCATTTTGACCCCACGGGGTGAGATCTTGCGTGGAGCCCCAGATCGAGGTAGATTATCAGTGGTCTTGTATGTCTTCCATTTCCTAATAATTGCTCCCACAGTTGATTTCTTCAAACCAAGCTGCTTACCTATTGCAGATCCAGTCTTCCCAGCCTGGTGCAGGTCTACAATTTTGTTTCTGTTGTCCTTTGACAGCTCTTTGGTCTTGGCCATAGTGGAGTTTGGAGTGTGACTGTTTGAGGTTGTGGACAGGTGTCTTTTATACTGATAACAAGTTCAAACAGGTGCCATTAATACAGGTAACAAGTGGAGGACAGAGGAACCTCTTAAAGAATAAGTTACAGGTCTGTGAGAGCCAGAAATCTTGCATGTTTATATATATATATATACAATGTACAAATGGTTAAATTACACAAGATAAAATAAGTAATCATAAACATGGGTTGTATTTCCAATGGTGTTTGTTCTTCACTGGTTGCCCTTTTCTCGTGGCAACAGGTCACACATCTTGCTGCTGTGATGGAACACTGTGGAATTTCACCCAGTAGATATGGGAGTTTATCAAAATTGGATTTGTTTTCAAATTCTTTGTGGATCTGTGTAATCTGAGGGAAATATGTCCCTCTAATATGGTCATACATTGGGCAGGAGGTTAGGAAGTGAAGCTCAGTTTCCCCTCATTTTGTGGGCAGTGAGCACATAGCCTGTCTTCTCTTGAGAGCCATGTCTTCCAATAGCATGGCTATGCTCACTGAGTCTGTACATAGTCAAAGCTTTCCTTAAGTTTGGGTCAGTCACAGTGGGCAGGTTTTCTGCCGCTGTGTACTCTCTGTTTAGGGCCAAATAGCATTCTAGTTTGCTCTGTTTTTTGTTAATTCTTTCCAGTGTGTCAAGTAATTATCTTTTTTGTTTTCTCATGATTTGGTTGGGTCTAATTGTGTTGCTGTCCTGGGGCTCGGTGGGGTGTGTTTGTGTTTGTGAACAGAGCCACAGGACCAGCTTGCTTAGGGACTCTTCTCCAGGTTAATCTCTCTGTAGGTGATGGCTTTGTTATGGACGGTTTTGGAATCACTTCCTTTTAGGTGGTTGTAGAATTTAATAGCTCTTTTCTGGATTTTGATAATTAGTGGGTATCGGCCTAATTCTGCTCTGCATGCATTATTTGGTGTTCTACGTTGTACACAGGGGATATTTTTGCAGAATTCTGCATGCAGAGTCTCAATTTGGTGTTTGTCCCATTTTATGAAGTCTTGGTTGGTGAGCGGACCCCAGACCTCACAACCAGAAAAGGCGAATGGGCTCTATGACTAATTCAACTATTTTTAGCCAGATCCTAATTGGTATGTTGAAATTTATGTTCCTTTTTGATGACATATAATGCCCTTCTCTGTGTCTCTCTCTCTCTGTCTCTGTCTCTTTATCTCTCTCTGTGTCTGTGTCTGTCTCTGTCTCTGTGTCTCTCTGTCTCTGTGTCTCTGTGTATCTGTGTATCTGTGTCTCTGTGTCTCTGTGTCTCTGTGTCTCTGTGTCTCTGTGTCTCTGTGTCTCTGTGTCTCTGTGTCTCTGTGTCTCTCTGTCAATTCAAGGGGCTTTATTGGCATGGGAAACATATGTGCATGACTGACTCAGAGTTGGCTCATGACTTTGACTCAGAGTTGGCTCATACACACAGACTATGAACAAGGACCTACCTCTTTCTTATCCTCACAACAAATGTGTACTGGTACATTTGCCATGTCACAAATCAGGACTCCGTATCACTAATCTGTATGGTACATCATGGCCTGTCGCAAATCAGGACTCCGTATCACTAATCTGTATGGTACATCATGGCCTGTCACAAATCAGGACTCCGTATCACTAATCTGTATGGTACATCATGGCCTGTCACAAATCAGGACTCCGTATCACTAATCTGTATGGTACATCATGGCCTGTCGCAAATCAGGACTCCGTATCACTAATCTGTATGGTACATCATGGCCTGTCGCAAATCAGGACTCCGTATCACTAATCTGTATGGTACATCATGGCCTGTCACAAATCAGGACTCCGTATCACTAATCTGTATGGTACATCATGGCCTGTCACAAATCAGGACTCCGTATCACTAATCTGTATGGTACATCATGGCCTGTCACAAATCAGGACTCCGTATCACTAATCTGTATGGTACATCATGGCCTGTCACAAATCAGGACTCCGTATCACTAATCTGTATGGTACATCATGGCCTGTCGCAAATCAGGACTCCGTATCACTAATCTGTATGGTACATCATGGCCTGTCACAAATCAGGACTCCGTATCACTAATCTGTATGGTACATCATGGCCTGTCACAAATCAGGACTCCGTATCACTAATCTGTATGGTACATCATGGCCTGTCACAAAGCACTGTGTGCTCTTTGATGGATGTCTGAGATCCTAAATCAGTCCAACTGTTGTCATTTCCTGTTGGGTGTGCTGTTACTTCCCCCTCTGTCTTTAATCTGCCGACACACGCCCTCTCTCTAACCAACAACCTAACTATTTCATCCTGTGTCTACCCTTCTGTTCTGACACTCTTTCTCTCTTTCTCTCTTTCTCTCCTCTCTCGCTCTCTCTTTCTCTCCTCTCTCTCTCTCTCTCTCTCTCTCTCTCTCTCTCTCTCTCTCTCTCTCTCTCTCTCTCTCTCTCTCTCCTCTCTCTCCTCTCTCTCCTCTCTCTCCTCTCTCTCCTCTCTCTCCTCTCTCTCCTCTCTCTCCTCTCTCTCCTCTCTCTCCTCTCTCTCCTCTCTCTCCTCTCTCTCCTCTCTCTCCTCTCTCTATCTCTCATCTTTCTCTCTCTCTCTCTCTCATCTCTCTCTCTCTCTCGGGCTGTAAATGTGGGGGATTGTGGGAAGGCAGTCATGGGGAGTAGAGGATGTCTCTTGGGTCTTCATCTGAAGAGAGAAAGCCTATTGGTCTGTCACAGGGGTTTCTCTCAAAGCAGGGTTTAACACAATTACAGAGGTATGAAGCCAACAGACATAAATTCAAACTGACTGAATAAAAACCAGAGGAGTACTCATTTCTCACTCGCTAGATCTGGGAAAAGTCACTAACACGAGTTCCTATTAGGACAGAAAACAAATGAAGCATCAGCCAACTCAACCCAGTCTGGTCTAACCAGCAAGCCCCAATCCATCATACCTCTGGCCCCATTGTGGAAGAGCCTTCCTGGCTGGGTCCCAGTCATTACTGGTACCACCACCACCACCACCTAGCCCAGATAATATCGGTATCGAGGGCTTCCTCCTCCACCAAATAATTCCATCTGGCAGGCCTGTAAATGAGTCTTACACCACGGTAGTGTGTTCCCTCTCTGCCCGTTCAAGTGGAGGTGTTCCCTCTCTGCCCATACAAGTGGAGGTGTTCCCTCTCTGCCCATACAAGTGGAGGTGTTCCCTCTCTGCCCGTTCAAGTGGAGGTGTTCCCTCTCTGCCCATACAAGTGGAGGTGTTCCCTCTCTGCCCGTTCAAGTGGAGGTGTTCCCTCTCTGCCCGTTCAAGTGGAGGTGTTCCCTCTCTGCCCGTTCAAGTGGAGGTGTTCCCTCTCTGCCCGTTCAAGTGGAGGTGTTCCCTATCTGCCCATACAAGTGGAGGTGTTCCCTCTCTGCCCATACACGTGGAGGTGTTCCCTCTCTGCCCGTTCAAGTGGAGGTGTTCCCTCTCTGCCCGTTCAAGTGGAGGTGTTCCCTCTCTGCCCATACAAGTGGAGGTGTTCCCTCTCTGCCCATACAAGTGGAGGTGTTCCCTCTCTGCCCATACAAGTGGAGGTGTTCCCTCTCTGCCCGTACAAGTGGAGGTGTTCCCTCTCTGCCCATACAAGTGGAGGTGTTCCCTCTCTGCCCGTTCAAGTGGAGGTGTTCCCTCTCTGTTCCCGTACAAGTGGAGGTGTTCCCTCTCTGCCCGTTCAAGTGGAGGTGTTCCCTCTCTGCCCGTTCAAGTGGAGGTGTTCCCTCTCTGTTCCCGTACAAGTGGAGGTGTTCCCTCTCTGCCCGTTCAAGTGGAGGTGTTCCCTCTCTGCCCGTTCAAGTGGAGGTGTTCCCTCTCTGTTCCAGTACAAGTGGAGGTGTTCCCTCTCTGTTCCAGTACAAGTGGAGGTGTTCCCTCTCTGTTCCCGTACAAGTGGAGATGTTCCCTCTCTGTTCCAGTACAAGTGGAGGTGTTCCCTCTCTGTTCCAGTACAAGTGGAGGTGTTCCCTCTCTGCCCGTTCAAGTGGAGGTGTTCCCTCTCTGCCCGTTCAAGTGGAGGTGTTCCCTCTCTGCCCGTTCAAGTGGAGGTGTTCCCTCTCTGCCCGTTCAAGTGGAGGTGTTCCCTCTCTGTTCCCGTACAAGTGGAGGTGTTCCCTCTCTGCCCGTTCAAGTGGAGGTGTTCCCTCTCTGTTCCCGTACAAGTGGAGGTGTTCCCTCTCTGTTCCCGTACAAGTGGAGGTGTTCCCTCTCTGTTCCAGTACAAGTGGTGGTGTTCCCTCTCTGCCCGTTCAAGTGGAGGTGTTCCCTCTCTGTTCCTGTACAAGTGGAGGTGTTCCCTCTCTGTTCCCGTACAAGTGGAGGTGTTCCCTCTCTGTTCCCGTACAAGTGGAGGTGTTCCCTCTCTGTTCCCGTACAAGTGGAGGTGTTCCCTCTCTGCCCGTTCAAGTGGAGGTGTTCCCTCTCTGCCTGTTCAAGTGGAGGTGTTCCCTCTCTGTTCCCGTACAAGTGGAGGTGTTCCCTCTCTGTTCCCGTACAAGTGGAGGTGTTCCCTCTCTGTTCCCGTACAAGTGGAGGTGTTCCCTCTCTGTTCCTGTACAAGTGGAGGTGTTCCCTCTCTGTTCCCGTACAAGTGGAGGTGTTCCCTCTCTGCCCGTTCAAGTGGAGGTGTTCCCTCTCTGTTCCTGTACAAGTGGAGGTGTTCCCTCTCTGTTCCCGTACAAGTGGAGGTGAAATACTTTGGGTCGGTAAGATTTCATTTGAGGCCCTGCCAAGTTCCAGGCGCCCAATAGGAGGAGGAGGGGACAGATCTAGACTTAATGCTCTCTGGAAAAAAATGGATACAAGTAAATCCCAAAAGTAATAGCTAGTGTTTTGAACTGTGGGCTGAGGACTGGTTCTGTTCTGATGAGAGGGGCTGAGGACTGGTTCTGTTCTGATGAGACGGGCTGAGGACTGGTTCTGTTCTGATGAGACGGGCTGAGGACTGGTTCTGTTCTGATGAGACGGGCTGAGGACTGGTTCTGTTCTGATGAGAGGGGCTGAGGACTGGATCTGTTCTGATGAGACGGGCTGAGGACTGGTTCTGTTCTGATGAGACGGGCTGAGGACTGGTTCTGTTCTGATGAGATGGGCTGAGGACTGGTTCTGTTCTGATGAGACGGGCTGAGGACTGGTTCTGTTCTGATGAGATGGGCTGAGGACTGGTTCTGTTCTGATGAGATTGGCTGAGGACTGGTTCTGTTCTGATGAGATGGGCTGAGGACTGGTTCTGTTCTGATGAGATGGGCTGAGGACTGGTTCTGTTCTGATGAGACGGGCTGAGGACTGGTTCTGTTCTGATGAGATGGGCTGAGGACTGGTTCTGTTCTGATGAGATTGGCTGAGGACTGGTTCTGTTCTGATGAGATGGGCTGAGGACTGGTTCTGTTGTGTTTAGACTGGCTGTGGATCATGGATGTTTTTTAAATCAGATTTCAACAGATAGGTTCATCCACATGCCGTTCCTAAAGTCCACAACATATGTAAAGTTTATACAAGGCCTACCTGGTGTGTGTGTGTCATGAGTGAATTGTGTGTGTTTTCATGTGTTTGTAACAGAACAGGCATCTGCCATTCAAACATTAACTATATGGCCACCCCCCATGTGGTGAATAGCTGAGGGATAGGGCTGAAATGTAACCACTCTCAAATTCATAGACAACGATATGAATGCAAGGACTGATCATCGACGATATTGAAATGAAAGCTTTAAACCATGTTTTGAGGCTATACAGTATTTGTTTACAATTGTGTTGTTTATAAAGAAAGGGGTAAAAACAAGCTTATATTTGGGGTTCTGATTGGGTTAGACAGGTAAGAATCATGAGCCCTTTTATAAATTGTACTCTTCCAGAATCAGTGGGTATATATCATGTATGTAGAAGTCACAGATTCCCCTTTTTAAAGTGTGACTCCAGAAGCTTTCAAAATGCAGCCAAGATCATTGGACAGATAATTCATTGACAGCTCCCATGACAGTTGGAAGCTGAAGGAAAAGACTACGTCCCAGACCGCACCCTATGTCTTATATATTGCGCTGCTCTTGACCATGCAGTGCCTGTATCGCACTGGCCAAAGTAGTGCACTATATAGGGAATAGAGAGCCATTTGGGATGCACCCAAAGTCTCTCCTTGTTTAGAGTGCACTGGAATAACACCCTGTGTTTGTGGGCAGGGTGTTGATGTGGTTCACTCTGGTTATTTGCCTCGGATTGAAGTCTGAAGCTCTTTTCTTGCGATTTCCAGATAGTGTCTCCCTCCCTTTGATGTCAATGAGCAGTAAAACATCTCCACTTGTATTTATTAACAGTTCCCAAGTTCAAGCTTCTTTTTTTTACCCTTTGTGTCCTGGGCCTCTTTACATAGTCCCAGATCAGGTCCTCCCCACCCGTCCATATATTCATACGCATTATGATCATAAAAGGTTAAACTGATCCTAGATCAGTGATCTTACTCTCAGGGGCTTTTTGAATACGGGCCTGGGTCTTAGGGTTAGGATACTGCGAAGAGTTAGGTGTTGGGATTGAAGTTAGTAGAGCAGTTAGTAGAGCAGTTTGTGTTGTAGAGCAGTTTGTAGAGCAGTTTGTGTTATAGAGCAGTTTATAGAGCAGTTTGTAGAGCAGTTTGTGTTATAGAGCAGTTTGTAGAGCAGTTTGTAGAGCAGTTTGTAGAGCAGTTTGTAGAGCAGTTAGTAGAGCAGTTTGTGTTGTAGAGCAGTTTGTAGAGCAGTCTGTAGAGCAGTTAGTAGAGCAGTTAGTAGAGCAGTTTGTGTTGTTGAGCAGTTAGTAGAGCAGTTTGTGTTGTAGAGCAGTTTGTAGAGCAGTTAGTAGAGCAGTTAGTAGAGCAGTTTGTGTTGTTGAGCAGTTAGTAGAGCAGTTTGTGTTGTAGAGCAGTTTGTAGAGCAGTTTGTAGAGCACTTTGTGTTATAGAGCAGTTAGTAGAGCAGTTAGTAGAGCAGTTTGTAGAGCCGTTTGTAGAGCCGTTTGTAGAGCCGTTTGTAGAGCAGTTTGTAGAGCAGTTTGTGTTGTAGAGCAGTTAGTAGAGCAGTTAGTAGAGTCGTTTGTAGAGCCGTTTGTAGAGCAGTTTGTAGAGCAGTTAGTAGTGCAGTTTGTAGAGCAGTTTGTAGAGTAGTTTGCGTTGTAGAGCAGTTAGTAGAGCCGTTTGTAGAGCAGTTTGTGTTGTAGAGCAGTTTGTAGAGCAGTTAGTAGAGCCGTTTGTAGAGCAGTTAGTAGAGCAGTTTGTAGAGCAGTTTGTAGAGCAGTTTGTAGAGCAGTTTGTAGAGCAGTTTGTAGAGCAGTTTGTAGAGCAGTTTGTGTTGTAGAGCAGTTTGTAGAGCAGTTTGTAGAGCAGTTTGTAGAGCAGTTTGTAGAGCAGTTTGTAGAGCAGTTTGTAGAGCAGTTTGTAGAGCAGTTTGTAGAGCAGTTTGTGTTGTTGAGCAGTTAGTAGAGCAGTTTGTGTTGTAGAGCAGTTTGTAGAGCAGTTTGTAGAGCAGTTTGTGTTGTAGAGCAGTTAGTAGAGCAGTTAGTAGAGCCGTTAGTAGAGCCGTTAGTAGAGCCGCTAGTAGAGCCGTTAGTAGAGCCGTTTGTAGAGTCGTTTGTAGAGCAGTTTGTGTTATAGAGCAGTTAGTAGAGCAGTTTGTAGAGCCGTTTGTAGAGCCGTTTGTAGAGCCGTTTGTAGAGCAGTTAGTAGAGCACTTTGTAGAGCAGTTAATAGAGCAGTTTGTAGAGCAGTTGATAGAGCAGTTAGTAGAGCAGTTTGTGGAGTAGTTAGTAGAGCAGTTTGTGTTTGTAGAGCAGTTTGTAGAGCAGTTTGTAGAGCCGTTTGTGTTTGTAGAGCAGTGTGTAGAGCAGTTTGTAGAGCAGTTTGTAGAGCCGTTTGTGTTATAGAGCAATTAGTAGAGCAGTTTGTGTTTGTAGAGCAGTTTGTGTTTTTAGAGCAGTTTGTAGAGCAGTTTGGTAGAGCAGTTTGTAGAGCAGTTTCTACTGCAGTTTGTAGAGCAGTTTCTAGAGCAGTTTGTAAAAAAGTTGAATGCAGTTTTCAGAGCAGTTGGAGTTTGTATAAACTTTGACCTGAGTAAGAACATTCACATCCATTTTTCTGATTGGTATTCTGGAGTTTAAGATGGTTCTTTGTTGAAGCTGGTATTTGCCATATGGAGTGAAGTGTTTGTTTCACATCAGAGAGGGAGTGAGGGAGAGAGAGAGAGAGATGGGAGTGAGAGCGAGATGGGAGTGAGGGAGAGAGAGAGAGAGAGATGGGAGTGAGGGAGAGAGAGAGAGAGATGGGAGTGAGGGAGAGAGAGAGAGAGAGAGAGATGGGAGTGAGGGAGAGAGAGAGAGACAGAGATGGGAGTGAGGGAGAGAGAGAGAGAGATGGGAGTGAGGGAGAGAGAGAGAGATGGGAGTGAGGGAGAGAGAGAGATGGGAGTGAGGGAGAGAGAGAGAGATGGGAGTGAGGAATAGAGAGAGAGAGATGGGAGTGAGGAATAGAGAGAGAGAGATGGGAGTGAGGAATAGAGAGAGAGAGATGGGAGTGAGGGAGAGAGAGAGAGAGATGGGAGTGAGGGAGAGAGAGAGAGAGAGATGGGAGTGAGGGAGAGAGAGAGAGAGAGATGGGAGTGAGGGAGAGAGAGAGAGAGATGGGAGTGAGGGAGAGAGAGAGAGAGATGGGAGTGAGGGAGAGAGAGAGAGAGATGGGAGTGAGGGAGAGAGAGAGAGAGATGGGAGTGAGGGAGAGAGAGAGAGAGAGATGGGAGTGAGGGAGAGAGAGAGAGAGAGATGGGAGTGAGGGAGAGAGAGAGAGAGAGATGGGAGTGAGGAATAGAGAGAGAGATGGGAGCGAGGAATAGAGAGAGAGAGATGGGAGGGAGGAATAGAGAGAGAGAGATGGGAGTGAGGAATAGAGAGAGAGAGAGATGGGAGGGAGGAATAGAGAGAGAGAGATGGGAGGGAGGAATAGAGAGAGAGAGATGGGAGGGAGGAATAGAGAGAGAGAGATGGGAGGGAGGAATAGAGAGAGAGAGATGGGAGTGAGGAATAGAGAGAGAGATGGGAGGGAGGAATAGAGAGAGAGAGATGGGAGGGAGGAATAGAGAGAGAGAGATGGGAGCGAGGAATAGAGAGAGAGAGATGGGAGCGAGGAATAGAGAGAGAGAGATGGGAGCGAGGAATAGAGAGAGAGAGATGGGAGCGAGGAATAGAGAGGAGAGATGGGAGCGAGGAATAGAGAGAGAGAGATGGGAGCGAGGAATAGAGAGAGAGAGATGGGAGGGAGGAATAGAGAGAGAGAGATGGGAGGGAGGAATAGAGAGAGAGAGATGGGAGGGAGGAATAGAGAGAGAGAGATGGGAGTGAGGAATAGAGAGAGAGAGATGGGAGTGAGGAATAGAGAGAGAGATGGGAGCGAGGAATAGAGAGAGAGATGGGAGTGAGGAATAGAGAGAGAGAGATGGGAGGGAGGAATAGAGAGAGAGAGATGGGAGGGAGGAATAGAGAGAGAGAGATGGGAGGGAGGAATAGAGAGAGAGAGATGGGAGGGAGGAATAGAGAGAGAGATGGGAGCGAGGAATAGAGAGAGAGATGGGAGGGAGGAATAGAGAGAGAGATGGGAGCGAGGAATAGAGAGAGAGAGATGGGAGCGAGGAATAGAGAGAGAGAGATGGGAGTGAGGAATAGAGAGAGAGATGGGAGGGAGGAATAGAGAGAGAGAGATGGGAGCGAGGAATAGAGAGAGAGAGATGGGAGCGAGGAATAGAGAGAGAGATGGGAGCGAGGAATAGAGAGAGAGATGGAGCGAGGAACAGAGAGAGAGATGGGGCGAGGAATAGAGA
>NC_060177.1:89191226-89198616 GCF_021184085.1 Oncorhynchus gorbuscha | reverse complement strand
GTTCAGTTACGTATTGCTGGCTGATTGTTCTAACTGATTGTTCTAACAATTACCAGAACTTTAAAGAGGAGATGATTCGGGTTTTGACCGTTCAGTTTTTGGTGGGGAGGCTTCTAGGGTCCTGGCTTCCCTATGCCAAGGTGATCGATCCATAACGGATTACTCTATAGAGTTTCGTACTCTTGCTGCCTCTAGTGACTGGAACGAGCCGGCGCTGCTCGCTCGTTTTCTGGAGGGACTCCACACAGTGGTCAAAGATGAGATTCTCTCTCGGGAGGTTCCTTCCAGTGTGGACTCTTTGATTGCTCTCGCCATCCGCATAGAACGACGGGTAGATCTTCATCACCAGGCTCGTGGAAGAGAGCTCGCATCAACGGTGTTTCCCTGCTCCGCATCGCAACCATCTCCCTCCTCTGGCTCTGAGACTGAGCCCATGCAGCTGGGAGGGATTCGCATCTCGACTAAGGAGAGGGAACGGAGGATCACCAACCGCCTGTGCCTCTATTGCGGATTTGATGGACATTTTGTTAATTCATGTCCAGTAAGAGGCCAGAGCCCATCAGTAAGCGGAGGGCTACTGGTGAGCGCTACTACTCAGGTCTCTTCATCTAGATCTTGTACTACTATGTCGGTCCATCTACGCTGGACCGGTTCGGGTGCTACATGCAGTGCCTTGATTGACTCTGGGGCTGAGGTTGTTTCATGGACGAAGCATGGGTTCGGAAACATAACATTCCTTTCAGACAGTTAGACAAGCCTACGCCCATGTTTGCCTTAGATGGTAGTCATCTTCCCAGTATCAGATTTGAGACACTACCTTTAACTCTCACAGTATCTGGTAACCACAGTGAGACTATTTCTTTTTTGATTTTTCGTTCACCTTTCACACCTGTTGTTTTGGGTCATCCCTGGCTAGTATGTCATAATCCTTCTATTAATTGGTCTTGTAATTCTATCCTATCCTGGAACGTATCTTGTCATGTGAAGTGCTTAATGTCTGCCATCCCTCCCATTTCTTTGTCCCCACTTCTCAGGAGGAACCTGGCGATTTGACAGGAGTGCCGGAGAATATCATGATCTGCGCACGGTCTTCAGTCGGTCCCGAGCCAACTCCCTTCCTCCTCACCGGTCGTATGATTGTAGTATTGATCTCCTTCCGGGGACCACTCCTCCTCGGGGTAGACTATACTCTCTGTCGGCTCCCGAACGTAAGGCTCTCGAGGATTATTTATCTGTGTCTCTTGACGCCGGTACCATAGTGCCTTCTTCCTCTCCGGCCGGGCGGGGTTCTTTTTTGTTAAGAAGAAGGACGGTACTCTGCGCCCCTGCGTGATTATCGAGGGCTGAATGACATAACGGTTAAGAATCGTTATCCGCTTCCCCTGTCATCAGCCTTCGAGATTCTGCAGGGAGCCAGGTGCTTTACTAAGTTGGACCTTCGTAACGCTTACCATCTCGTGCGCATCAGAGAGGGGGACGAGTGGAAAACGGCGTTTAACACTCCGTTAGGGCATTTTGAGTACCGGGTTCTGCCGTTTGGTCTCGCCAATGCGCCAGCTGTTTTTCAGGCATTAGTTAATGATGTTCTGAGAGACATGCTGAACATCTTTGTTTTTGTCTATCTTGACGATATCCTGATTTTTTCACCGTCACTCGAGATTCATGTTCAGCACGTTCGACGTGTTCTACAGCGCCTTTTAGAGAATTGTCTCTACGTAAAGGCTGAGAAGTGCTCTTTTCATGTCTCCTCCGTTACTTTTCTCGGTTCCGTTATTTCCGCTGAAGGCATTCAGATGGATTCCGCTAAGGTCCAAGCTGTCAGTGATTGGCCCGTTCCAAGGTCACGTGTCGAGTTGCAGCGCTTTTTAGGTTTCGCTAATTTCTATCGGCGTTTCATTCGTAATTTCGGTCAAGTTGCTGCCCCTCTCACAGCTCTTACTTCTGTCAAGACGTGTTTTAAGTGGTCCGGTTCCGCCCAGGGAGCTTTTGATCTTCTAAAAGAACGTTTTACGTCCGCTCCTATCCTCGTTACTCCTGACGTCACTAGACAATTCATTGTCGAGGTTGACGCTTCAGGAGGTAGGCGTGGGAGCCATTCTATCCCAGCGCTTCCAGTCTGACGATAAGGTTCATCCTTGCGCTTATTTTTCTCATCGCCTGTCGCCATCTGAGCGCAACTATGATGTGGGTAACCGTGAACTGCTCGCCATCCGCTAGCCCTAGGCGAATGGCGACAGTGGTTGGAGGGCGACCGTTCCTTTTGTCGTTTGGACAGACCATAAGAACCTTGAGTACATCCGTTCTGCCAAACGACTTAATGCCCGTCAAGCTCGTTGGGCGTTGTTTTTCGCTCGTTTGAGTTTGTGATTTCTTACCGTCCGGGTAGCAAGAACACCAAGCCTGATGCCTTATCCCGTCTGTTTAGTTCTTCTGTGGCTTCTACTGATCGAGGGGATTCTTCCTTATGGGCGTGTTGTCGGGTTGACAGTCTGGGGAATTGAAAGACAGGTTAAGCAAGCACTCACGCACACTGCGTCGCCGCGCGCTTGTCCTAGTAACCTCCTTTTTTACGTTCCTGTTTCCACTCGTCTGGCTGTTCTTCAGTGGGCTCACTCTGCCAAGTTAGCTGGTCATCCCGGTGTTCGAGGCACTCTTGCGTCTATTCGCCAGCGATTTTGGTGGCCGACTCAGGAGCGTGACACGCGCCGTTTCGTGGCTGCTTGTTCGGACTGCGCGCAGACTAAGTCGGGTAACTCTCCTCCTGCCGGTCGTCTCAGACCGCTCCCATTCCTTCTCGACCATGGTCTCACATCGCCCTAGACTTCATTACCGGTCTGCCTTTGTCTGCGGGAAGACTGTGATTCTTACGGTTGTCGATAGGTTCTCTAAGGCGGCATTTCATTCCCCTCGCTAAACTTCCTTCCGCTAAGGAGACGGCACAAATCATTATCGAGAATGTGTTCAGAATTCATGGCCTCCCGTTAGACGCCGTTTCAGACAGAGGCCCGCAATTCACGTCACAGTTTTGGAGGGAGTTCTGTCGTTTGATTGGTGCGTCCGTCAGTCTCTTTCCGGGTTTCATCCCCAGTCTAACGGTCAAGCAGAGAGGGCCAATCAGACGATTGGTCGCATACTACGCAGCCTTTCTTTCAGAAACCCTGCGTCTTGGGCAGAACAGCTCCCCTGGGCAGAATACGCTCACAACTCGCTTCCTTCGTCTGCTACCGGGTTATCTCCGTTTCAGAGTAGTCTGGGTTACCAGCCTCCTCTATTCTCTTCCCAGCTTGCCGAGTCCAGCGTTCCCTCCGCTCAAGCGTTTGTCCAACGTTGTGAGCGCACCTGGAGGAGGGTGAGGTCTGCACTTTGCCGCTGGGGCACAGACTGTGAGCCGCCAATAAACGCAGGATTAAGAGTCCTAGGTATTGTTGCGGCCAGAGAGTGTGGCTTTCCACTCGCAACCTTCCTCTTACGACAGCTTCTCGTAAGTTGACTCCGCGGTTCATTGGTCCGTTCCGTGTCTCCCAGGTCGTCAATCCTGTCGCTGTGCGACTGCTTCTTCCGCGACATCTTCGTCGCGTCCATCCCTGTCTTCCATGTCTCCTGTGTTAAGCCCTTTCTTCGCACCCCGTTCGTCTTCCCTCCCCCCTCCCGTCCTTGTCGAGAGCGCACCTATTTACAAGGTACATAAGATCATGGACATGCGTTCTCGGGGACGGGGTCACCAATACTTAGTGGATTGGGAGGGTTACGGTCCTGAGGAGAGGAGTTGGGTTCCGTCTCGGGACGTGCTGGACCGTTCACTCATTGATGATTTCCTCCGTTGCCGCCAGGATTCCTCCTCGAGTGCGCCAGGAGGCGCTCGGTGAGTGGGGGGGTACTGTCATGTTTTGTCATTTATTATCATGTCTTGTCCCTGTGCTTCCCATTCTATTCGTTTCCCTCTGCTGGGCTTATTAGGTTCTTTCCCTCTTTCTATCCCTCTCTCTCCCCCTCCCTCTCTCTCTCGCTCTCTCTTCTCTCTATCGTTCCGTTCCTGCTCCCAGCTGTTCCTATTCCCCTAATCATCATTTAGTCTTCCCACACTGTTCCCGATCCTTTTCCCTGATTAGAGTCCCTATTTCTCTCCTTGTTTCCCGTACCTGCCCTGTCGGATCCTCATATATAATTCACCGTGCTGTGTCTATGTTTTGCCCTGTCGTGTCGTGTTTCCCTCAGATGCTGCGTGGTGAGCAGGTGTCTGAGTCTGCTAGGTTCAAGTGCCTTCCCGAGGCAACCTGCAGTTCTCGATCAAGTCTCCAGTCTGTTCTCGTCTTTACGTGTAGTATTATGCTTTTTGTTTTGTAAAGTTTATTCTGGATTAAATACTCTGTTTTCGCCAAGTCGCTTTTGGGTCCTCATTCACCTGCATGACACAGGTCTTCTGCATGACAGACAGACAGGTCTTCTGCATGACAGACAGACAGGTCTTCTGCATGACAGACAGGCAGGTCTTCAGCGTGACAGAGGCAGGTCTTCGGCATGACAGACAGACAGGTCTTCTGCATGACAGACAGACTGTTCTTCTGCATGACAGACAGACTGTTCTTCTGCATGACAGACAGACAGGTCTTCTGCATGACAGGCAGACAGGTCTTCTGCATGATAGACAGACAAGTCTTCTGCATGGCAGACAGACAGACAGACAGACAGACAGACAGACAGACAGACAGACAGACAGACAGACAGACAGACAGACAGACAGACAGACAGACAGACAGGTCTTCTGCATTACAGACAGACAGGTCTTCTGCATTACAGACAGACAGGTCTTCTGCATGGCAGACAGACAGGTGGCGGTGTAGAGTTTCTGACATGGACGTGATGCCTTTCCTGTTTTGTTTATGTTAAAACAAACTTTATGTAAGTAGCTTCAGATCTTGTTTTTAAGCGTTACAGAATCCGCTATATAAATGTAAAGGTAATTTCCGATTGAGACGACATATGCAGTGTTCACAGTGAATGTCGTCTCCGTTAAAGCAGGAACATTGCATTCAAATTTCAATAAGGCGGTAAAGTTGAACTTCCACAATGTGGATTGAATAGAGCCCATGGAATCTACTTACTGTCACGACTTCCGCCGAAGTCGGCTCCTCTCCTTGTTCGTTCGGCGGTCGCGTCACCGGTCTTCCAGCCACCGCCAGTCCATTGTTCATTTATCCATTTGTATTGTCTTGTTTTGCACACCTGGTTTTACATTCCCCAATCACACTGCATGTATTTATTCTGTTCCCCCTCATGTCTTTGTGTGATACTTGTTTTGTAACGCGCCAGGAAGGCGTTCGTTCTTTTCGTGTATTTTCACGAAGCTTGTTTGAATTGTTAAACATTGATGTTTAGTGACTGTTTTTGCTTTACACGTTGCCTTGTTGGCTGGAGGTTTTTGATGCAGCTGCGTCGTCTGTAGTCTTTCTCCTGTAATAAAGTGTGAGCCTGTTCACAACTCTCTGCTCTCCTGCACCTGACTTCACCAGACGCCTGACAGAATATCACACCGCCATGGAGTCAACAGGAGCTGGAAGGTACACGCCTGACAGAATATCACACCGCCATGGAGTCAACCGGGCTGGAAGTACGCCTGACAGAATATCACACCGCCATGGAGTCAACAGGAGCAGGCACCCCGGTCGAGGAACGCGTCAGGAACACGCGGCATTGATACAACATCTCGGTGCCATGATGGATCGCGTTGTCCAGACCATGGACCGCTGGGAGAGACAGGGCGGTCTCTCCAGCACCTCGACCAGCGCAACAGGGGTTACCTCTACCTGTCCCGCCCGGAGCCAGTCCAAGTGGGATGAGTCTCTCCTTCCCAGGGAGCATGATGGGACGGTAGCACGGTGCCAGGGTTCCTCTTACATCTGGACCTGTACCTGGCCACCCAGCTCCCTCAGGAAGGGAGAGAGTGTCCGCCACGACTCATGCCTCTCGGGCTGTGTCTGGCACTTCAGTTCCCAGCGAGAAGATTTTCTCCGCGGCAGGGGACATAGTGACTGCAAAGAGGTCTCCCCTCTCCCCAGACAATGTAGACACCCTCATCTTTAGAAAAATCATTTGAAGTTATAAGCTCAGGTCTGCTTTGCTTTCTTTCTTAACTTTTTTTGATGACGTAGACACAGGCTATTTTTCATTCACTATTGTTCAAAGGAAGAAGGAATCATGCCTCATATTAAACTTTAAATTAACAATTGAGCATTGAATATTTTATTTTAAGATTTTATTTCAACAGTTCCTTTAAGTAATAATGGAAAGCGAAGTTGTATTTGTCTCCCTTTTTTTTGTTGCTGATCTGAAAAATTATCCGATCCGTGACTCAAAACTGTGATCCGATCCGTGACCCAAAACTGTGATCCGATACGCGACTCAAAACTGTGATCCGATCCGTGACTCAAAACTGTGATCCGATCCGTGACTTTTGTGATCCTTTACACCACTACTATCTAGTAGCATTACTACCTAGTAGCATTATTATCTAGTAGCATTATTATCTAGTAGCATAACTATTACTATCTATAATTCTTTATTCTCCGTAGAAACCCATGAACATAGTGAGAAAGAGTAGATTGTAGCCTATATATTATATTGTGACAAGATTTATGGAGTTCTTGAGTATTGTGATGGCTTGTCTCTCTTCAAAGGGACAATACCACACTTCTTTTCTACTGAGTTAAAATAGTTTGTAGAAGATGTAAATGACTCCATCCTTTATCCTTCCTCTCAACTTAAAGAGAGGGAGCAGAGCTTGCCTGTAGTGGGAGCTGAGAGGGAGCTGATCTTTCCTGTAGAGGGAGTTGAGAGGGAGCTGAGCTTGCCTGTAGTGGGAGCTGAGAGGGAGCTGAGCTTGCCTGTAGTGGGAGCTGAGAGGGAGCAGAGCTTGCCTGTAGAGGGAGTTGAGAGGGAGCTGAGCTTGCCTGTAGTGGGAGCTGAGAGGGAGCTGAGCTTTCCTGTAGAGGGAGTTGAGAGGGAGCTGAGCTTGCCTGTAGTGGGAGCTGAGAGGGAGCTGAGCTTGCATGTAGAGGGAGCTGAGAGGGAGCTAAGCTTGCCTGTAGTGGGAGCTGAGAGGGAGCTAAGCTTGCCTGTAGTGGGAGCTGAGAGGGAGCTGAGCTTGCCTGTAGTGGGAGCTGAGAGGGAACTGAGCTTGCATGTAGAGGGAGCTGAGCTTGCCTGTAGCGGGAGCTGAGAGGGAGCTGAGCTTGCCTGTAGTGGGAGCTGAGAGGGAGCTGAGCTTGCATGTAGAGGGAGCTGAGAGGCAGCTGAGCTTGCATGTAGAGGGGGAGCTGAGAGGGGGAGCTGGGCTTGCCTGTAGTGGGAGCTGAGGAGGGAACTGAGCTTGCATGTAGAGGGAGCTGAGCTT
>NC_060177.1:89097520-89188626 GCF_021184085.1 Oncorhynchus gorbuscha | reverse complement strand
GGTACCAGATAATAACATGGATGAATACAGGGAGCACTAGTCAAGTTGATGTGTAGGGGGTACCAGATAATAAATATGGCTATATACAGGAGCAGTTTCTTAAGTTGATGTAGGGGTACCAGATAATAACATGGCTATATACAGGAGGACCAGTACCACCAGGGGTAATAACATGGTTATATACAGGGAGTACCAGTACTAAGTTGATGTGTAGGGGTACCAGATAATAACATGGCTATATACAGGGAGGACCAGTACTAAGTTGATGTGTAGGGGTACCAGATAATAACATGGCTATATACAGGGAGTACCAGTACTAAGTTGATGTGTAGGGGTACCAGATAATAACATGGCTATATACAGGGAGTACCAGTACTAAGTTGATGTGTAGGGGTACCAAGTCATAAAATGGCTATATACAGGGAGGACCAGTACTAAGTTGATGTGTAGGGGTACCAGATAATAACATGGCTATATAAAGGGAGGACCAGTACCACGTTGATGTGTAGGGGTACCAGGTAATAACATGGCTATATACAGGGAGTACCAGATAATAAAATGGCTATATACAGGGAGTACCAGTACCACGTTGATGTGTAGGGGTACCAGATAATAACATGGCTATATACAGGGAATACCAGGTAATACCATGGCTATATACAGGGAGTACCAGGTAATACCATGGCTATATACAGGGAGTACCAGGTAATAACATGGCTATATACAGGGAGTACCAGTACCAAGGTGATGTGTAGGGGTACCAGGTAATAACATGGCTATATACAGGGAGTACCAGATAATAACATGCTATATACAGGAGAACGAGGTAATATCATGGCTATATACAGGAGTACCAGTACCAAGGTGATGTGTAGGGGTACCAGGTAATAACATGGCTATATACAGGGAGTACCAGTACTAAGTTGATGTGTAGGGGTACCAGATAAGAACATGGCTAGATACAGGGAGTACCAGTACTAAGTTGATGTGTAGGGGTACCAGATAATAACATGGATAAATACAGGGAGGACCAGTACTAAGTTGATTTGTAGGGGTACCAGATAATAACATATTATATACAGGGAGTACCAGTACTAAGTTGATTTGTAGGTACCAGATAATAACATGGCTATATACAGGGAGTACCAGTACTAAGTTGATTTGTAGGGGTACCAGATAATAACATGGCTATATACAGGAGTACCAGTACTAAGTTGATGTGTAGGGTACCAGATAATAACATGGCTATATACAGGGAGTACCAGTACTAAGTTGATGTGTAGGGGTACCAGATAATAACATGGATAAATACAGGGAGTACCAGTACTAAGTTGATGTGTAGGGGTACCAGATAATAACATGGCTATATACAGGGAGGACCAGTACTAAGTTGATGTGTAGGGGTACCAGATAATAACATGGCTATATACAGGGAGTACCAGTACTAAGTTGATGTGTAGGGGTACCAGATAATATACAGGAGGACCAGTACTAAGTTGATGTGTAGGGGTACCAGATAATAACATGGCTATATACAGGGAGGACCAGTACCACGTTGATGTGTAGGGCACCAGATAATAACATGGATAAATACAGGGAGGACCAGTACTAAGTTGATGTGTAGGGGTAGATAATAACATGGCTATATACAGGGAGTACCAGATAATAACATGGCTAGATACAGCGAGTTCCAGTACTAAGTTGATGTGTAGGGGTACCAGATAATAGCATGGCTATATACAGGGAGTACCAGTACTAAGTTGATGTGTAGGGGTACCAGATAATAACATGGCTATATACAGGAGTACCAGTACTAAGTTGATGTGTAGGGGTACCAGATAATAACATGGCTATATACAGGAGGACCAGTACCACGTTGATGTGTAGGGGTACCAAGTAATAACATGGCTATATACAGGGAGGACCAGTACTAAGTTGATGTGTAGGGGTACCAGATAATAACATGGCTATATACAGGGAGGACCAGTACTAAGTTGATGTGTAGGGGTACCAGATAATAACATGGCTATATACAGGGAGTACCAGTACTAAGTTGATGTGTAGGGGTACCAGATAATAACATGGCTATATACAGGGAGTACCAGTACTAAGTTGATGTGTAGGGGTACCAAGTCATAAAATGGCTATATACAGGGAGGACCAGTACTAAGTTGATGTGTAGGGGTACCAGATAATAACATGGCTATATACAGGGAGGACCAGTACCACGTTGATGTGTAGGGGTACCAGGTAATAACATGGCTATATACAGGGAGTACCAGATAATAAAATGGCTATATACAGGGAGTACCAGTACCACGTTGATGTGTAGGGGTACCAGATAATAACATGGCTATATACAGGGAATACCAGGTAATACCATGGCTATATACAGGGAGTACCAGGTAATACCATGGCTATATACAGGGAGTACCAGGTAATAACATGGCTATATACAGGGAGTACCAGTACCAAGGTGATGTGTAGGGGTACCAGGTAATAACATGGCTATATACAGGGAGTACCAGATAATAACATGGCTATATACAGGGAGAACGAGGTAATATCATGGCTATATACAGGAGTACCAGTACCAAGGTGATGTGTAGGGTACCAGGTAATAACATGGCTATATACAGGAGTACCAGTAATAAGTTGATGTGTAGGGGTACCAGATAAGAACATGGCTAGATACAGGGAGTACCAGTACTAAGTTGATGTGTAGGGGTACCAGATAATAACATGGATAAATACAGGGAGGACCAGTACTAAGTTGATTTGTAGGGGTACCAGATAATAACATGGCTATATACAGGGAGTACCAGTACTAAGTTGATTTGTAGGGGTACCAGATAATAACATGGCTATATACAGGGAGTACCAGTACTAAGTTGATTTGTAGGGGTACCAGATAATAACATGGATATATACAGGGAGTACCAGTACTAAGTTGATGTGTAGGGGTACCAGATAATAACATGGCTATATACAGGGAGTACCAGTACTAAGTTGATGTGTAGGGTACCAGATAATAACATGGATAAATACAGGAGTACCAGTACTAAGTTGATGTGTAGGGGTACCAGATAATAACATGGCTATATACAGGAGGACCAGTACTAAGTTGATGTGTAGGGGTACCAGATAATAACATGGCTATATACAGGGAGTACCAGTACTAAGTTGATGTGTAGGGGTACCAGATAATATACAGGGAGGACCAGTACTAAGTTGATGTGTAGGGTACAGATAATAACATGGCTATATACAGGGAGGACCAGTACCACGTTGATGTGTAGGGGTACCAGATAATAACATGGATAAATACAGGGAGGACCAGTACTAAGTTGATGTGTAGGGGTACCAGATAATAACATGGCTATATACAGGAGTACCAGATAATAACATGGCTAGATACAGCGAGTTCCAGTACTAAGTTGATGTGTAGGGGTACCAGATAATAACATGGCTATATACAGGGAGTACCAGTACTAAGTTGATGTGTAGGGGTACCAGATAATAACATGGCTATATACAGGGAGTACCAGTACTAAGTTGATGTGTAGGGGTACCAGATAATAACATGGCTATATACAGGGAGGACCAGTACCACGTTGATGTGTAGGGGTACCAAGTAATAACATGGCTATATACAGGGAGGACCAGTACTAAGTTGATGTGTAGGGGTACCAGATAATAACATGGCTATATACAGGGAGGACCAGTACTAAGTTGATGTGTAGGGGTACCAGATAATAACATGGCTATATACAGGGAGTACCAGTACTAAGTTGATGTGTAGGGGTACCAGATAATAACATGGCTATATACAGGGAGTACCAGTACTAAGTTGATGTGTAGGGGTACCAAGTCATAAAATGGCTATATACAGGGAGGACCAGTACTAAGTTGATGTGTAGGGGTACCAGATAATAAAATGGCTATATACAGGAGGACCAGTACCACGTTGATGTGTAGGGGTACCAGATAATAACATGGCTATATACAGGGAGTACCAGATAATAAATGGCTATATACAGGGAGTACCAGGTACCACGTTGATGTTACACCAGATAATAACATTTATATACAGGGAATACAGGTAATACCATGGCTATATACAGAGCGACCAGGTAATACCATGGCTATATACAGGGAGTACCAGGTAATAACATGGCTATATACAGGGAGTACCAGTACCAAGGTGATGTGTAGGGTACCAGGTAATAACATGGCTATATACAGGGAGTACCAGATAATAACATGGCTATATACAGGGAGAACGAGGTAATATCATGGCTATATACAGGGAGTACCAGTACCAAGGTGATGTGTAGGGGTACCAGGTAATAACATGGCTATATACAGGGAGTACCAGTACTAAGTTGATGTGTAGGGGTACCAGATAAGAACATGGCTAGATACAGGGAGTACCAGTACTAAGTTGATGTGTAGGGGTACCAGATAATAACATGGATAAATACAGGGAGGACCAGTACTAAGTTGATTTGTAGGGGTACCAGATAATAACATGGCTATATACAGGGAGTACCAGTACTAAGTTGATTTGTAGGGGTACCAGATAATAACATGGCTATATACAGGGAGTACCAGTACTAAGTTGATTTGTAGGGGTACCAGATAATAACATGGCTATATACAGGGAGTACCAGTACTAAGTTGATGTGTAGGGGTACCAGATAATAACATGGCTATATACAGGGAGTACCAGTACTAAGTTGATGTGTAGGGGTACCAGATAATAACATGGATAAATACAGGGAGTACCAGTACTAAGTTGATGTGTAGGGGTACCAGATAATAACATGGCTATATACAGGGAGGACCAGTACTAAGTTGATGTGTAGGGGTACCAGATAATAACATGGCTATATACAGGGAGTACCAGTACTAAGTTGATGTGTAGGGGTACCAGATAATATACAGGGAGGACCAGTACTAAGTTGATGTGTAGGGGTACCAGATAATAACATGGCTATATACAGGGAGGACCAGTACCACGTTGATGTGTAGGGGTACCAGATAATAACATGGATAAATACAGGGAGGACCAGTACTAAGTTGATGTGTAGGGGTACCAGATAATAACATGGCTATATACAGGGAGTACCAGATAATAACATGGCTAGATACAGCGAGTTCCAGTACTAAGTTGATGTGTAGGGGTACCAGATAATAGCATGGCTATATACAGGGAGGACCAGTACTAAGTTGATGTGTAGGGGTACCAGATAATAACATGGATAAATACAGGGAGTACCAGTACTAAGTTGATGTGTAGGGGTACCAGATAATAACATGGCTAGATACAGAGAGTACCAGTACTAAGTTGATGTGTAGGGGTACCAGATAATAACATGGCTATATACAGGGAGGACCAGTACCACGTTGATGTGTAGGGGTACCAAGTAATAACATGGCTATATACAAGGAGGACCAGTACTAAGTTGATGTGTAGGGGTACCAGATAATAACATGGCTATATACAGGGAGGACCAGTACTAAGTTGATGTGTAGGGGTACCAGATAATAACATGGCTATATACAGGGAGGACCAGCACTAAGTTGATGTGTAGGGGTACCAGATAATAACATGGCTATATACAGAGAGTACCAGTACCACGTTGATGTGTAGGGGTACCAGATAATAACATGGCTATATACAGGGAGTACCAGTACTAAGTTGATGTGTAGGGGTACCAGATAATAACATGGCTATATACAGGGTGTACCAGTACTAAGTTGATGTGTAGGGGTACCAGATAATAACATGGCTAGATACAGGGAGTACCAGTACTAAGTTGATGTGTAGGGGTACCAGATAATAACATGGCTATATACAGGGAGGACCAGTACCACATTGATGTGTAGGGGTACCAGGTAATAACATGGCTATATACAGGGAGTACCAGTACTAAGTTGATGTGTAGGGGTACCAGATAATAACATGGCTATATACAGGGAATACCAGGTAATAACATGGCTATATACAGGGAGTACCAGTACCAAGGTGATATGTAGGGGTACCAGGTAATAACATGGCTATATACAGGGAGTACCAGTACCACGTTGATGTGTAGGGGTACCAGATAATAACATGGCTATATACAGGGAATACCAGATAATAACATGGCTATATACAGGGTGTACCAGCTAATTCCATGGCTATATACAGGGAGTACCAGGTAATAACATGGCTATATGCAGGGAGTACCAGTACCAAGTTGATGTGTAGGGGTACCAGGTAATAACATGGCTATATACAGGAATACCAGGTAATACCATGGCTATATGCAGGAGTACCAGTACCAAGTTGATGTGTAGGGATACCAGGTAATAGCATGGCTATATACAGGGAGAACCAGGTAATAACATGGCTATATAGAGGGAGTACCAGGTAATAACCTGGCGATATACAGGGGGTACCAGTACCAAGTCGATGTGTAGGGGTACATGATAATAGCATGGCTATATACAGGAGAACCAGGTAATAACATGGCTATAGAGGGAGTACCAGGTAATAACCTGGCGGTATACAGGGGGTACCAGTACCAAGTCGATGTGTAGGGGTACATGATAATAGCATGGCTATATACAGGGAGAACCAAAACCGAATCGATGTGCAGGGGTATGAGGTAATGACATGGCTATATACATGTGTATGGGTACAAGGTAATTGAGGTAGCTATATACTGTACATACAGTGTCTTCAGAAAGTTGTCATACACCTTGAATTATTACACATTTTGTTGTGTTACAGCCTGAATTCAAAACAGATTAAATCAACAACAAAAATGTATCACCCATCTACACACAATACCACATGATGCAAAATGAATTAAATACATGTTTTGTATCACCCATCTACACACAATACCACATGATGCAAAATGAATTAAATACATGTTTTGTATCATCCATTTACAAACAATACCCCATAAGGACTAAGTGAAAACATGTTTTTTGACATTTTTGCAAATGTATTGAAAATGATATACAGAAATATTGAATTGACATAAGTATTCACACCTCTGAGTCAATATTTTGTAGAAGTACTATTGGCAGCGATTACAGCTGTTTATGGGAAGTCTCTAAGAGCTTTCCACACCTGGATTGTGCAACATTTGCCCATTATTCTTTTCAAAATTATTCGACATCTGTCAAATTTGTTGTTGATCATTAATAGACAGACATTTTCAGGTTTTGCCATAGATTTTCAAGTAGATTTAAGTCAAAACTGTAAATTGGTCACTCAGGAACATTCTGTCATGCAGAGCGGAACAGGTGAACCCAAGAGCAGACTCAGGCGAGGAGACTGGGATGAGGTAACCAAGGTATTTATTTTAAAACGGAGGGAAGATTGAGTGCAGGCCAGGGGAAGCTCGGGTGGGTTGCTGGAAACCAGGTGCGGAGGCTGAGGCTGGAGCGAGAGGTGTGGGGACAGGGTAAGCAGGTCCAGAGGGAATCTAAGGGAGCGTAGAGTGGGGAATCCAGGACAGCGTAGCGAGACTGACAAGAAGTCGGACTGGAGACAGGGACCAGAGTCAGAGCGGACAGAACTGTAGCGGAGAGGAATACAGTGTCAGGCAAGGGAAAACAGGCACCACAGGAACAAACGGCTACAGCATGGACTGACTGGGCAGAGATTACAATCTGGCACTGTGGAAGTGATAGGACTGAGTATTTGTAGAGGTCTTGATTATGGAAAAGGTTGCAGCTGGTGGGGATCTGCTCTGACTCCAGCACACCTGTCTCCAACCACACAATCACACACACACACACACACACAGAGGGAGAGGGCATGGGGGAGTGGCGGCAGGTCAAGTAGACACCGGATGAGCACTAGAGGGCATGGCAGGAGCAGATATAACACATTCACTGCCTTCTTGGTAAGCAACTCCAGTGTAGATTCAACCTTGTGTTTTGGGTTATTGTCCTACTGAAAGGTCAATTTATCTCCCAGTGTCTGGTGGAAAGCAAACTGAACCAGGTATTCCTTTAGGTTTTTGCCTGTGCTCAGCTCCATTCTGTTTGTTTCTTATCCTGAAAAATACCCCAGTCCTTAATGATTACAAGCATACCCAAAACATGACGCAGCCACCACTATGCTTGAAAATATGGAAAGTGTTACTCAGCAATGGATTTTATTGAAACATTATTGGATTTATTGGATTTTCCAGGAACATTACACATTGTATTCAGGACAAGTTAATTGCTTTGCCATTTTTTGGCAGTATTACTTTATTATCTTGTTGCAAACAGGATGTGTGTTTTGAATATTTTTTTTCTAGACTGGCTACCTTCTTTTCACTCTGTCAATTAGGTTAGTGTTGTGGAGTAACTACAATGTTTTTGATCCATCTTCAGTTCTCCTATCACAGCCATTAAACTCTGTAACAGGTATGAAGGTAAAACCCAGATGCAGACAACGTCGAATAAACAATGGTTTAATAATCCAACAGGGGCAGGCAATGGACAGGTCAAGGCAGGGTTCAGTAAACCAGAGGTTGGGCAACGGTACCAGACGGCAGGCAGGCTCAGGGTAGGCAGAGGTCAACAATTCAGAGGTAGGACAACGGTACTGGATGGCAGGCAGGCTCAGGGTCAGGGTAGGTTGAGTGGTCAGGCAGGCGGGCTCAGAGTCAGGACAGGCAACGGTCAAAACCAGGAGTGTGAGAAAAAGATAGACTGGGAAAAGCAGGAGCTGAGGCAAAAACGCTGGTTGACTTAACAAACAAGACGAACTGGCAACAGACAAACAGAGAACACAGGTATAAGTACCCAGGGGAAGATGTGCGAAACCTGGAGGGGGTTGGAGACACGCACAAGGACAGGTGAAACAGATCAGGGCGTGACACTCTGTAACTGTTTTCAAGTCATCAATGACCTCATGGTGAAATCCCTTAGCTGTTTCCTTCCTCTCTGAGTCTTTGTAGTGACTGGGTGTATTAATACACAAGTGACTGGGTGTATTAATACACCTGTCACGCCTTGGTCATTGTATCTTGTGTTTTTGTTAATTGTTTGGGTAGGCCAGGGTGTGACATGGGTTTATATGTTGTATTTCGTATTGGGGTTTGTATTAATTGGGAGTGTGTATTATTAGGGGTGTGTCTAGTTAGGCTTGGCTGCCTGAGGCGATTCCTAATTGGAGTCAGCTGATTCTCGTTGTCTCGGATTGGGAACCGTATTTAGGCAGCCTGAGTGCGCGTTGTATTTCGTGGGTGATTGTACCTGTCTTAGTGTTAGTCACCAGATAGGCTGTATTTGTTTCACTCCTTTGTTGATTTTGTATTTTCAGTTATTTCATGTACATCATTTTCTTCATTAAAAGTCATGAGTAACCTACACGCTGCATTTCGGTCTGACTCTCTTCAAACAGCAGACGAACTACATTACAACACCATCCAAAGTGTAATTAATAACTTCACCATTCGCAAAGGACTTTCAATATATGCTTATTTTTATTTTAACCCATCTTCCAATATGTGCCCTTCTTTGTGAGGTATGGAAAAACCTCTCAGGTCTTTGTGGTTGAATCTGTGTTTGAAATTCACTACTCAACTGAGGGACCTTACAGATAATTGGATGTGTGGGGTACAGAGATGAGATAGTAGTTTAAAAATAAATAATGTTAAACACCATTATTGCACACAGAGTGAGTCCATGCAACTTATTATGTGACTTGTTAAGCCCATTATGATATATTCACATGATCCTACAGCGTTCTATAGCAGCCATGTTGGAGCCTCATTAACATGACACTACAACATTCTATAGCAACCATGTTGGAGCCTCATTAACATGACACTACAACATTCTATAGCAGCCATGTTGGAGCTCATTAACATGACACTACAACATTCTATAGCAGCCATGTTGGAGCTCATTAACATGACACTACAACATTCTATATCAGCCATGTTGGAGCCTCATTAACATGACACTACAACATTCTATAGCAACCATGTTGGAGCTCATTAACAGGACACTACAACATTCTATAGCAGCCATGTTGGAGCTCATTAACATGACACTACAGCAGCATTTGGAGCCACACATTTGGAGCTCATTAACATGACACTACAACATTCTATAGCAGCCATGTTGGAGCCTCATTAACATGACACTACAACATTCTATAGCAGCTCATTAACATGACACTACAACATTCTATAGCAGCCATGTTGGAGCTCATTAACATGACACTACAACATTCTATAGCAGCCATGTTGGAGCTCATTAACATGACACTACAACATTCTATAGCAGCCATGTTGGAGCTCATTAACATGACACTACAACAATCTATAGCAGCCATGTTGGAGCCTCATTAACATGACACTACAACATTCTATATCAGCCATTTCGAGCCTCATTAACATGACACTACAACATTCTATAGCAGCCATGTTGGAGCCTCATTAACATGACACTACAACATTCTATAGCAGCCATGTTGGAGCTCATTAACATGACACTACAACATTCTATAGCACACTACAACATTCTATAGCAGCCATGTTGGAGCTCATTAACATGACACTACAACATTCTATAGCAGCCATGTTGGAGCTCATTAACATGACACTACAACATTCTATAGCAGCCATGTTGGACCTCATTAACATGACACTACAACATTCTATAGCAGCCATGTTGGAGCTCATTAACATGACACTACAACATTCTATATCAGCCATGTTGGAGCCTCATTAACATGACACTACAACATTCTATGTCAGCCATGTTGGAGCTCATTAACATGACACGACAACATTCTATATCAGCCATGTTGGAGCTCATTAACATGACACTACAACATTCTATATCAGCCATGTTGGAGCCTCATTAACACGACCCTACAACATTCTATAGCAGCCATGTTGGAGCCTCAGTAACATGACACTACAACATTCTACAGCAGCCATGTTAGAGCCTCATTAACATGACACTACAACATTCTACAGCAGCCATGTTGGAGCCTCAGTAACATGACCCTACAACATTCTACAGCAACCATGTTGGAGCCTCAGTAACATGACACTACAATATTCTACAGCAGCCATGTTGGAGCCTCATTAACATGACACTACAACATTCTACAGCAGGTATGTTGGAGCCTCAGTAACATGACACTACAACATTCTACAGCAGCCATGTTGGAGCCTCATTAACATGACACTACAACATTCTACAGCGGCAATGTTGGAGCCTCATAAACTTGACACTACAACATTCTACAGCAGCCATGTTGGAGCATCAGTAACATGACACTACAACATTCTATATCAGCCATTTTGGAGCCTCATTAACATGACACATTCTATGTCAGCCATGTTGGAGCTCATTAACATGACACTACAACATTCTACAGCAGCCATGTTGGAGCCTCAGTAACATGACACTAAACATTCTATATCAGCCATGTTGGAGCTCATTATCATGACACTACAACATTCTATATCAGCCATGTTGGAGCCTCATTAACATGACACTACAACATACTATAGCAGCCATGTTGGAGCCTCATTAACATGACCCTACAACATTCTATAGCAGCCATGGTGGAGCTCATTAACATGACACTACAACATTCTATAGCAGCCATGTTGGAGCATCATTAACATGACACTACAACATTCTATAGCAGCCATGTTGGAGCCTCATTAACATGACACTACAACATTCTATAGCAGCCATGTTGGAGCTCATTAACATGACACGACAACATTCTATAGCAGCCATGTTGGAGCCTCATTAATGTTGTGTGATGATTGACCTTGATAACTGGTCCAGGGTCAAGCCTGGAGGTTATAACCCCCTGTGGCAGAACAGACCCATTAAAACACAATGTCTTTGTACCAAATTGCACCCTATTCCCTATATGGTGCCTTACTTTTGACTATGGCCCAAAGGGATTAGTGACATTTGACAGTATGTTTTAGTGGGTATGTTCAGCCTCAGGGATTATAACCTGGGACATACTGTAGACACTCACTATAAATCAGAATAAAACCTAATGTATTGAAATTATTCAGCATTAATTCTGTTTTAACGCCAGATAAATGTTAGAAATTACATTTCTGATTGAGTTTTGGGTGTCAAAATTACGGTAGTTCTGTACAGTGTGTATGTGCTATGAATGAGTCTATAAATCCACGTGAAATGTAGTTGATTTACAATTACTACGGATGCCTCTGTACTATTTTTTTCATTTATTTGACCTTTATTTTACTAGGCAAGTCAGTTAAGAACAAATTCTTATTTTCAATGACGACCTAGGAACAGTGGGTTTAACTGCCTGTTCAGGGGCAGAACGATAGATTTGTACCTTGTCAGCTCTGGGATTTGAACTTGCAACCTTCCGGTTACTAGTCCAACACTAGTAACCTGCCGCCCCTGGAAGCTATTATCGAACTGAGTTGTCTCTACTCTTTCCCCTATAGCATGACTTTAATTTGTGGCCAAAGTGCCCTCAGTGTAAGACTGCTGCACACAGAGGCTTTGAAGTACAACTAACTGGCCCTCCTTTTACACAACAAAACAAGCCTTTGAGAAACAGGAAGAAGTGTCTATCTGTCTTTAGCTTTCACCCTCGCTTCTCTTTCTTTGTTTGCCCCAGAGCATCTTAAGTATGAAAATGGATGTTGATCTTGGATTCCCTCAGTTAAGTCTCTAAAGCCAAGGGTATTGCTGGGAAGGACTGAATACGTTTAGATGTCCATCAGCGTGGTGAGGTTCAAGCCTAGTTGGTGATATGTGTCTTCTTTAACAACCATGTTTGTGCTACAATGGACCAGTGTCGCTGTTTGCCTGCCTCTTACTGTCTTCACAGAAATCAACCAGACAATTTCTTCTCTTTATTGCACTCATTTTCTCTCTGGGTGAATGTGGGCAAACACAACAAGGCAACTCGGCCCACATGTGTCTCTGTCTCTAGATATGGTCGACGGAGTACAAGCTTTTTCAAGCAGAGACACATCAATCAAGTTGAAAAAGTTGTTTTTCATTGAAAATCTTGATTGTTATTTTCACAGTGATCAAAAGACTGTCGTAATGCGTTGTCGTGATCCTCAAAACGTATGACATAGTAGAAAAGGTAGTCTGCTTTATAAGTTGTTTTCCTTTGAGAGTATCCCATTCCCTCTACTCCACAGAATCATCCAGACGGATAGGTTATTTCCCAATTTGGTCTCCAGAAAGGTATTAGAGAAATCATTCAGCTAGTTCCTTATCAAGGGCTACATTCTGTGCTGTAAATTCTCGGCTGATCTAATCTACTCTGTGGTCATGAATTCTGATGAACAGAGAGACACTGCCTTTGAGAACACATCTACCGTAGGCCTACTGTCAAAGCAAGTTCATATGTGACGGACCGTCTCGATTCGGTCTAATGTAGAAATAGTTGAAATTGTGTTTTTACAGGACTCAATCCCAAAGTATTTATTTACAACCCCGGAGTATACAGGGATTACCTCTTTCAATAATAATCTGTCTTTGTTACTTACCCTGCTGGATTTAAAACTGCATTCAGGGCCATGTTTGTGTTCACTTGCTACGTTGGCCATGGTACAAGTTGTTGACTTCAGGAACATGTTGAATAAGGTGTAGTATGGTTTGATCTGTAACAGAAAGTAGAAAGGTCGTTTGAAAGAGATCGACAAATACAGAGAGGAATGATAGCCTCACTTTAGTTAAACTTGTGTTATATTCCTGTAAATACATGGTTTCTGTAAATAAACATGTTTCAAAATGTTTGGTAATTATCACCTGATGGGGGACAATGGTGTAAAATCATGTTATAAAGCTCGACTCTGGGATTTGAAAAACAACAAAACTATGTCCCCGCCACTTGTTTTGGAATACAAATGAGGGATGGGGTTAGGCAGATGTAAACCCTCTCAAATTACCATTGAACATCTTTCCAAATCCCAGACTGTAGCTTTAATTATTACAATTACAATGATGAACAAACTAGGAAAACAGGATCCTTACCACGGGTTCTACAAGAGTTGACATGTAATTCATGTGTTCTCCCCCTCGTCTTGTATTGCTCGTTGACATGTAATTCATGTGTTCACCCCTCGTCTTGTATTGCTCGTTGACATGTAATTCATGTGTTCTCCCCTCGTCTTGTATTGCTCGTTGACATGTAATTCATGTGTTCTCCCCTCGTCTTGTATTGCTCGTTGGCATGTAATTCATGTGTTCTCCCCTCGTCTTGTATTGCTCGTTGGCATGTAATTCATGTGTTCTCCCCTCGTCTTGTATTGCTCGTTGGCATGTAATTCATGTGTTCTCCCCTCGTCTTGTATTGCTCGTTGGCATGTAATTCATGTGTTCTCCCCTCGTCTTGTATTGCTCGTTGGCATGTAATTCATGTGTTCTCCCCTCGTCTTGTATTGCTCGTTGGCATGTAATTCATGTGTTCTCCCCTCGTCTTGTATTGCTCGTTGGCATGTAATTCATGTGTTCTCCCCTCGTCTTGTATTGCTCGTTGGCATGTAATTCATGTGTTCTCCCCTCGTCTTGTATTGCTCGTTGGCATGTAATTCATGTGTTCTCCCCTCGTCTTGTATTGCTTGTTGGCATGTATGATAGCCATGTCCACGTATTTCTACTCCTCCTGGCTCAGTGTGTTGTACTGGTGTCGACCTGTTGTGGTGATAATCAGGGTCAGAAAGTGTTCTCCCTGGAACCAGAAAGTATTCTACCTGGAACCAGTAAGGGTTCTACCTGGAACCAGAAAGTATTCTACCTGGAACCAGTAAGGGTTCTACCTGGAACCAGAAAGTATTCTACCTGGAACCAGTAAGGGTTCTACCTGGAACCAGAAAGTATTCTACCTGGAACCAGAAAAGGTTCTACCTGGAACCAGAAAGTATTCTACCTGGAACCAGAAATGGTTCTACCTGGAACCAGAAAGTGTTCTACCTGGAACCAGAAATTATTCTACCTGGAACCAGTAAGACTTCTTCCTGGAACCAGAAAGTATTCTACCTGGAACCAGAAAAGGTTCTTCCTGGAACCAGAAAATATTCTACCTGGAACCAGAAAGGGTTCTACCTGGAACCAGAAAGTGTTCTACCTGGAACCAGAAATTATTCTACCTGGAACCAGTAAGACTTCTTCCTGGAACCAGAAAGTATTCTACCTGGAACCAGAAAAGGTTCTTCCTGGAACCAGAAAATATTCTACCTGGAACCAGAAAGGGTTCTACCTGGAACCGGAATGTATTCTACTTGGAACCAGAATGGGTTCTACCTGGAACCAGAAAGGGTTCTACCTGGAACCGGAAAGGGTTATCCTATGGGGACAGGTAAAGAAGGCTCTTGGAACATTTTATTCTAAGTGTGTACAGTAGGGCAATAATTATGCATGTTGATAAAATCCTGGTTCTCATGTGAATTTTTTCAACAACTCTTCTAAATCATGTGAACGGTAAAGGTTTAATTGTCATGGAGAGTATAGTGTTGGTGTTTATGCTTTCACAATAATTAATCTGTCAGGTTTAACTAAGGGATTGTCTCTGGTCTGGTGAGCACTAATACTGTCAGATGTACTCAAGTCAAATTATACTAAACATCAGGGCCAATTCCATATTATTTATTTAATTGAACTTGGAATGAAGCAGATTAACCAATAATAGCTACAGTAGCTGGGTTTCCATCCAATTGGAGACTTTTCATGTGAACATTCAAAAATCTGCATAAAGAAAATATGTGAATTTTCCCACAAGTGTTGGTTGGTTTCCACCAAAAGGACTTGCTGATTTAAAGAAAATCAGTGCGTAATGAGAGAGTGCACGCAATATGTACTTTTTCCCTGAAATGTTCATGTACCGAATAAAAATCTCAAATTCAATGTGTTTCCATCTTAACTCTACCGATAAATAGCTAATGTGCCTACTCTGGTCTTGGCACATGCTCTTCAGCCAGATACAGCAGGTAGGCTGTGTGGGGTATGGTAGTCTACATGTATTTTTATTTAATCACGCAAGTCCGTTAAGAACAAATTCTTATTTACAATGACAGCCTACATTGGCCAACACTGGGCCAATTGTGCACCGCCCTATGGAACTCCCAATCACGGCCGGTTGTGAAACAGCCTGGATTTGAACCAGGGTGTCTGTAGTGACACCTCTAGCACTGAGATGCAGTGCCTTAGACCGCCTCTTGGGATAAGAGCGACTTCATTTGTATTTGTCAAACGGCAGTCGAGCATCGATCATCATGTCACCAGAACAAGACCTTTGATATTTATTAGAAAGGAGCATCAATATCACTCTGTGAAGTTCATCATCACTTATTTCATCTGTAGCTTAATAAACTGCATGCTTTCCTGAGTCGTAGTGGGAGGACCACACACCATATCATTGCATACAGTATCTCCAAGTGTACTTCGATATGATGGTTATTATATCAATATTTGCGCATAAAGGCATTTCCACCGCCATTTCTCGCATAATACATGTTACTGACACAAAAACCTCGCACCATGACGAACGAACAAATTATCCGTGGTCATTTATAAAATTGTACCAGACATTTCTGTTTCCATCACAGCTGTAGTGATTATTTTTTATTCAGTATTTCTTAACTTGCATAAAAACAGTTGGAAAACTTGGTTACTGTCAGATTGAGTCATTTGGTACTTTGTAAAAATTATTGCATCTCAAATGGCACCGTGTTCCCTAAATAGTGCACAGAGCCTCATAGAGCTCTGGTCAAAATTAGTGCACTATATGGAATAGGGTGCCAATTGGGATGCAACCAATGAGTTGTGAGGAAAACTTTCATTTTAGAGTCTGATTGATTAATTCACCATGCATTGCTTTTAATTTTATCATGGCAAAATGTTTATTTTTAATGATAATCCAACTCTTTGAATCATTATTCTTTAATGGATTTAGATAACGATGTGTATGATGCAAACAAATATTCCAATGCACTTTTGCTTTTCATGTAAATATTTGTGATTTAGCAAAAAACAATATACTAAAACTCTTATTTTATGGTATATTCAAAGTCACTTTTGACAAGATGGTGTGTTTACTAATGCAACACATGCAAACACATGCCCACATGTGATATAATGCTACCAATTTGTAAGTCGCTCTGGATAAGAGCGTCTGCTAAATGACTTAAATGTAATGTAATGTACAAATTTTTTTAAGGTCACTGATTTCAATATCGAAACAGACATGTGATAGAAGGTTGTATAGTAGGTAGTAGTAGATAGTAGGTTATCCTAAATCGTGACCTTAAATCCACTTTCTTACCTTAGATATCATGGTAGTAATTTAACATTGGATTTTACAAAGTCAACAAAAACACATTTTATAAGCCCTAGTCAAATTCTTATCAAGGTGGACTATGCCACCCCAGCATGCAGAGGGCACTGCCTGCCGGCAGCAGTTTCCAACTCCAAGCAAAACTCCTGACTAAATTAGAATCCAAAATCCCCAAAAATGCAATTAACACACGGAGCGTTAATGGTAGGATATTTAGAGGAGAGGACAGGACAGGAGGACAGGAGGGGAGGACAGGACAGGAGGACAGGAGGGGAGGACAGGACAGGAGGACAGGAGGACAGAGAGTTCTTATTCACCATCACCCTTCATATGACAGGTAATTAAAGACAATCAGCCATCTCCTTCATGCTTGAAGGATGACTATTATCACACACACACACACACACACACACACACACACACACACACACACACACACACACACACACACACACACACACACACACACACACACACACACACACACACACACACACACACACACAGACACACACACACACACAACTGAGAGAGATGATGTGAGCACTTCTGACAGCATAATGCTCCCATCTTGCCAAAGGAGGTTGGTGTGAGTAGTGAGGGTACTGACAGCGGTAGCTCTTCATTTCAGCATACCAAAAGACGAGGTTGTAGTAGACTCCAACATGGATATACTGTGGGCATGATACAACATGTTGTAGTGTAGAAACACAGGAAGAGATAAGAACAGGGACTGATGATGCTCCTCTCCCCTGAATCAAAATCCATTAATCCATTCTGGGAACAAATCAAATTGTATTGGTCACATACACATGGTTGGCAGATGTTATTGTGGGTGTAGCAAAATGCTTGTGCTTCTAGTTCCGACCGTACAGCAATATCGAACAAGTAATATCTAAAAAATTCCAAAACAAATACCTAATACACAAAAATCTAAGTAAAAGGAATGGGATTAGAATACATAAATATAAATATATGGATGAGCAATGTCAGAGTGGCATAGGCTGAGATGCAATAGATAATAAGGAATACAGTATTTTTTTATCCAGGCAAGTCAGTTAATAAGATTCTTATTTACAATGACGGCCAAACCCGGACGATGCTGGGCCAATTGTGCGCCCCCTTATAGGTCTTCCAATCATGGCAGGTTGTGATACAGCCTAGATTCAAACCAGGGTGTCTGTAGTGACACCTCAAGTATGAAGATGCATTGTCTTAGACCGCTGCACCACTCGGGAGCCTTTATGTGAGATGAGTAATGTGAGATATGTAAACATTATTAAAGTGACTAGTGTTCCATTTATTAAAGTGGCCAATGATACTCTCTCTCTCGTGCGCACTCTCCCGCTCTTCCGTAGTATTCTATTCTTTGTCTAAATGGTGAGTCCAATTTGTGAGCTGCTTGGTAAGTATTTAAACAAAAGGCCACAGAGGCTTTGTAACAATACAGTCTGATCAGGAGCTGTATGGTCTCAGAGTAGGAGTGCTGATCTAGGATCAGGTCCTTCCTGTCCGTCCAATCTTATTTATTGTGTTAAAAAAACTGACTCTGAATCAGCACTCCTGCTCTGAGATGTTTGATACATACAGCACCAGGAGGTGTAAACTGAGAGAGTCACCCTTCACACCAGAGCAGCCTCAGCAAAGGGCAGATTTGATGATGAAATCAATCACAGGCAAAAATGTATCAATCTCTCCGTCCCACGAACCACATGAACTCATACACGGATATAAACATCCCACGAACCACATGAACTCATACACGGATATAAACATCCCACGAACCACATGAACTCATACACGGATATAAACATCCCACGAACCACATGAACTCATACACAGATATAAACAAACTGCCGGGACTGGGATTTGTGGACGTGTGGTAGGATGTGTGGTAGGATCTGTGGTAGGATGTGTGGTAGGTGTATGGTAGGTGTATGGTAGGATGTGTGGTAGGTGTGTGGTAGGATGTGTGGTAGGTGTGTGGTAGGATGTGTGGTAGGATGTGTGGTAGGATGTGTGGTAGGATGTGTGTTAGGATGTGTGTTAGGATGTGTGGTAGGTGTGTGGTAGGTGTATGGTAGGATGTGTGGTAGGATGTGTGGTAGGATGTGTGGTAGGTGTGTGGTAGGATGTGTGGTAGGATGTGTGGTAGGTGTGTGGTAGGTGTATGGTAGGATGTGTGGTAGGATGTGTGGTAGGATGTGTGGTAGGTGTGTGGTAGGTGTGTGGTAGGATGTGTGGTAGGATGTGTGGTAGGTGTGTGGTAGGTGTATGGTAGGATGTGTGGTAGGATGTGTGGTAGGATGTGTGGTAGGTGTGTGGTAGGTGTGTGGTAGGATGTGTGGTAGGATGTGTGGTAGGTGTGTGGTAGGATGTGTGGTAGGTGTGTGGTAGGTGTTTGGTAGGATGTGTGGTAGGTGTGTGGTAGGATGTGTGGTAGGTGTGTGGTAGGATGTGTGGTAGGTGTGTGGTAGGATGTGTGGTAGGTGTGTGGTAGGACATGTGGTAGGATGTGTGGTAGGATGTGTGGTAGGCTACAATGTGTATTTACGATAAACGGCTTTCTCTATGAAAGGACTCCACAGGAGTATAATAAAGACTACATCTGAAATGGCTCTCTATTCCCTGTATAGTGCACAAATTTTGACCTGTATGGACCAGGCCATTTTGGATGCATCCCAAAATCGTATGACTGACTTTGCCTAAAAAGAGACCGAGAGACAATGTGCTGGATTTACAAACCCAACACAACAAGCAGTCCTTGATTTACGCACTCACTTACACCTGTATTCAGTTCGGCCTGCTACACTACTCAGTGTGTTGCCACCACAGTCGGGCAGTGGAGGATGTTAGAGAGGAGTGAAGCTAAAAATGGTGTGGCAGTGGACATGTGCCTGTGCCTGTGCCTGTGCCTGTGCGTGTGCGTGTGCGTGTGCGTGTGCGTGTGCGTGTGCGTGTGCGTGTGCGTGTGCGTGTGCGTGTGTGTGTGTGTGTGTGTGTGTGTGTGTGTGTGTGTGTGTGTGTGTGTGTGTGTGTGTGTGTGTGTGTGTGTGTGTGTGTGTGTGTGTGTGTGTGTGTGTGTGTGTGTGTGTGTGTGTGTGTGTGTGTGTGTGTGTGTGTGTGTGTGTGTGTGTGTGCCTACCTGCGTGTCAGTGTGTGTGCGACTTAGTGTCTGGGCTGTGTGATGGAGAAAGTAAGTAAACCACATATATATTCATGAGGCTCTTTAAGCTGAGATAAGATTCCCATGACGAGAAGAACACAGAAAGTCCTTCTCTTAAAAAAAAAAACAGATGTCAAATTTGCATTTTCGCTTTTTAACATGTTCAGCTTCAATTCACACCTGAAACATATTTTTGTTGTGTTAAACTTAGAGTTTGGTAGCAGCTATTCTTCCTGGGGTCCGGCAAAATTAAGGCAGTTATACAATTTAAAAAAACATTACAATACATTCATAACAGATTTCACAACACACTAAGTGTGTTCCCTCAGGTCCCTACTCCACTAACACTACAACACAAAATCCATGTGTACAGTACAAGTCAAAAGTTGGCCACACCTCATTCAAGGGTTTTTCTATATGTTTTACTATTTTCTACTTTGTAGAATAATAGTGAAAACATCAAAACTTTGAAATAACACATAGGAAATCATGTTGTAACCAAAAAAAGTGTTCAAGAAATCAAAACATATTTTATATTTGAGATTCTTCAAAGTAGCCACCCTTTGCCTGATGACAGTTTTGCATTCTCTATACCAGCTTCATGAGGTAGTCAGCTGTACTGTAAAATAGCATTGTATCTGGTCAAACACAATGATTTCCAAAACTTAACTAAGGGTTGGTAACAGGCTTATGGGTCAGCTATTTGAGCCAGTAAAGGGGCTTTACTATTCTTAAGTAGCGTAATGACTTTTGCTTCGCTCCAGGCCTGAGGGCACACACTTTCTAGTAGGCTTAAATTGAAGATATGGCAAATAGGAGTGGCAATATACTCAGTAATTTTCCATCCAAATTGTCAGACCCCGGTGGTTTGTCATTGTTGATTGAAAACAATAATTTTTTCACCTCATCCACACTTTACGAATTCAAAATTACAATTCTTGTCTTTTAGAATTTTGTCAGACATACTTGGATGTGTGGTGTCAGCGTTTGTTGCTGGCATGTAATGCCTACATTTGCTAATCTTGCCAATTAAAATAATCATTCAAGTAGTTGGCAATATCAGTCGGTTTTGTGATGAATGAGCCATCTGATTCAATGAATGCTGGAGCTGAGTTTGCCTGTTTTTGCAAAATGTCATTGTAGGTGCTCCAAAGCTTTTTACTATTGTTAGCATTCGATGTTATTCTACAATAACACAGGCCCCAAAACAAATCAGGGGGAGAAAAATAGGTTTATTCAAAGAGAACAAATTATGTGTGGAGGTAGATGCTAGATGTTCATTTCCCCTGTCCTCAGTGATTATCTCCACAGAACAAAGGGGCAGGATTTCGTTTTATAACCCAGCCCTAGCCTGTGGTTGACCAACTAGAATTCCTTGCAATACAATTGGGCCAATGGCCAAATAACAAGTATCCTATTTCAGCCTCAATGTACAGACGATTCAGACCAATGAAAACGTGGCACACGTAGCTATGAATCCAGGACTGACATTCCTACACATATGTTGAACTGAAAACCAACTATTTTCATTGATAATTCCCTATTGATCGTACTCTCCTGACCTTTAGTTCTCTTGACCTTAAGTCCTCTCATCCTCTGGGTTGTGTATTTATCTTCTAAATATTCTTACACTATCATTCTTTATGTCATTTATCTTTGTTTCATAATGTAGTTTCTTCTTCTTTTTATTCAGTTTAGTCACATGATTTCTCATTTTGCAGTACGTTTGTCAACCTGTTGTGCAGCCAGCCTAATTTGCCGTTCCTTTTGCCTCATCCATCTCAACCATACCATTTTTCAATTCCTCATCAAACCATGGGGATTTAACAGTTTTTACAGTAATTTTCTTTCTGGGTGCTTATTAGTAACTGGGATAAGCAATTTCATAAATGTGTCAAGTGCAGCGTCTGGTTGCACCTCATTACACACCACAGACCAACAAATATCCTCTAGATCAATAACAGGAATCACTACAAAACTTGTTGTATGACCTCTTATACACTCTATTAGGCCCAGCCTTAGGAACTTTAGATTTTTCTAGATATGGCTACTGTATTGTGATCACTACATCTGATGGATCTGGATACTGATTTCATGCACATTTCTGCAGCATTAGTAAAGATGTGATCAATACTTGTTGATGATTTCATTCCTGTATTGTTTGTAACTACCCTGGTAGGTTGATTGATAACCTGAACCAGGTTGCAGGCACTGGTTACAGTTTAAAGTTGTTTCTTGAGTAGGCAGCTTGATGAAAGCCAGTCAATATTTAAATCCCCCAGAAAATATTGGTTGATATCACATACATTATCAAGAATTTCACACATCTTATCCAGATGCTTACTGTTAGCACTTGGTGGTCTATAGCAGCTTCCCACAAGAATGGGCTTTAAGTGAGGGAGATGAACCTGTAGCCATATTACTTCAACATTTTGTAATATTTAACATGAGATAATTCCTAATCTTTACAGGAATGTGGTTCTGAAAATAAACAGCAACACCTCCACCACTGGCATTTCTAACTTTTCTGTAGATGTTCAAACCTTGTATTGCTACCACTGTATCATCAAAGGTATTGTCGAGGTGAGTTTCAGAGATAGTCAGTATATGAATGTCATTTATTACTAGCAAGTTATTCATTTCATGAACCTTGTTTCTTAAGCTACATATGTTAACATGGTTTACTGGGAAGCTTTACTGGGAAGCTTAGTAGAAGTCATTGCTTTATTGGGAAGCTTAGTAGAAGTAGATATTCTCATGTAATGTATGTTAGTGCAGGGTGAGCAGCACACAGTTGACTTCCTACTAGGGCACACCGCCTCAGTGCTAACAGCATAAATCTGGTTCATAGACACATGATTGCTGCATACAATAGCTGTATGATCAGCAGAGGCATTCGGGGCAGTTAGAGGGACATGAATTAGGTTACTTACATTGTGTCTACCAACACCCCTGATATAATGTACATTTGCTAAAGCATTATGATGACTCAGCAACACAATGGTAGGGATTAACTGAGCTGGGCTTGGGCCATTGATAAGTCATTGTCTCAACGCAGCCTTATAATGATGTGAAAGGATCCAGAAACCCAAATGATTTGGGTGGATCCCATCATTCTTATAAAGCGTGTTTTGCTTCCAAAAGGTATTGTGAACAAAAATCACATCCATTGACCTGCAATAATCAGGTAGCCAGTTGTAAAGAGAAAGAACCCGGTTAAAGCTTTCAATGCCACCATTCAGAAAGGGCACAGGACCAGATATGATGGGTCTTTTATTAGTGTCTAGCAAAGATTGGTTATGTTTTAGTTAAAATAACAAGCCAGGTGTTTCCAGTATACAGTGTTCAGCTGCGCCAGGATAAGGTCAGGACCAAAACAGGGCGGGACATTAGAAAATAAGAGAGTTCACATGTTAACACCACTTTTTCACATATGGAAAATAACGTTAACACTTCACATGTGAATTGTAGTTTCACGTGACATGTGCCATTTGTAAAACAAAATAGCGAGGTTCAGGACCATTATAAGACATCATAGTAAAATGGAGGGTTGTATTGCAACAGGAAATAGCTAAATGGCATTATACTGGGAACGATGGGTTAATCTGTGGACATCGGCAGGTTAAGTTAAGATCAGAATGTACGGTGGATTGGCTGCTGTTGGTGAAAATCCAACACTTATATATGTATAATTATTTAACTACATTTACCGTATGTCACACCTTGGTCATTGTATTTTGTGTTTTTTTTCATTGTATTTTGTGTTTTTTTCTCAATTAGAGTCAGGTGCTTATCGTTGTCTCTGATTGGGAACCGTATTTAGGCAGCCTGACTTTCGCTTTGTATTTCGTGGGTGTTTGTTCCTGTCTCTGTGTTGTAGTCACCAGATAGGCTGTAATTAGTTTCACGTTCCGTTCTGTTGTTTTTGTATTTAGTATTCAGTAATTTTCATGTACCGCGATTCAGTTCATTAAAGTCATGAGTAACCTACACGCTGCATTTCGGTCCGACTCTCTTCCTTCAACAGACAAATGCCGTTACAGAAACACCCACCTCTCACGGACCAAGCAGCGTGTAAACTGGCAACGACGTAGACAGCTGGAGCAGCAAAAGGAGGACGAATTTGTCAGGACCCGGTTACGAACCCGGGTCTCCGGAGTGAGAAACAGTCACTAAACCAACTGAGCCACGAATAGTCAGCAGAACCCAGAAGATGAGGCAGACACAGCAGTACTTGAGACGGTGTATTTAATGAAGTAAAAAGTGAAGTTCTTCAGGAAAACATGTAACTCCACAACCTCAAAAGGAATTCCACAAGAACAAAGGTAATCCTCCAAGACAAAAAGGTAAATCCACAAGGTGGAAGGTATAGCACAAAAATCCTCAAAAGATACTCAAAAACAAACAAACAAGAACAAAAAAACAGAATTCCACAAGAGAGTCCACCGGGATCAACAAGAGTTCACAGAGTACTAGGGCTGGGTGCTAACATACAAACACAGAGCAAAGAACTGAGTAAAACAAAGGGTTTAAATACAATCAGGGGAATCGAGGCACAGGTGCAAATAATAATGGGGATCAAGGGAAAACAAAAGGTCAAAAGGCACAATGGGGGCATCTAGTGACCAAAAACCGGAACAACCCTGGCCAAATCCTGACAGAATTATTCGGAGAATGGACATGGGAAGACGTGTTGGATGGTAAAGGTTGTTACACTTGGGAGGAGATATTGGCCGGAAGAGATCGCCTCCCATGGGAACAGGTGGAGGCACTAAGGAGAGCAGAGGCAGCCGGAGATAGGAGCCGACAATACGAGGGAACATGGTTGGCAAGGAAACCTGAAAAGCAGCCCAAAAAATATTGGGAGGGGGCTAGAAGGGAGAATAGTTATGCCAGGTAGGAGACCTGCGCAAACTCCCTGTGCTCACCGTTGGGCTAGAGAGACCGGGCAGGCACTGTGTTATGCTATGGGCACAGTGTTTTCAGTGCGGGAGCATAGCGTCGGTGCGGCACATACCAGCCCTTCCTATTGGCCGGGCTAGAGTGGGCATCGAGCCAGGTAAGCTTGGGCAGGCTCGGTGCTCAAGAGTTCCAGTGCGCCTGCACGGTCCGGTCTATCCAGAGCCACCTCCACACACCAGTCCTCCGGTAGCAACTCCCCGCACCAGGCTTCCTGTGCGTGTCCTCGATCCAGTACCACCAGTTCCAGCACCATGCACCAGGCCTCCAGTGTGCCTCGCCTGTTTTGCGCAGCCAGCGCTTTTCTCCTCTCCTGCGCTGTCGGAGTCTCCCGCCTGTTTAGCGCAGCCAGAGTTTTTCTCCTCTCCTGCGCTGCCGGAGTCTCCCGTCTACCCAGCGCCGCCAGTGCTCCCAGTCTGCCCAGCGCCGCCAGTGCTCCCAGTCTGCCCAGCGCCGCCAGTGCTCCCAGTCTGCCCAGCGCCGCCAGACAACCAGTCTCTTCCAGATCTGCCAGACAACCAGTCTCTTCCAGATCTGCCAGACAACCAGTCTCTTCCAGATCTGCCAGACAACCAGTCTCTTCCAGATCTGCTTGTCAACTTGAATCTTCCATTTCCGCCAGCCAGCCAGAATTTACCGGAGCCTACTACCTGCCTGAGCTTCCTCTCATTGCTGGGCTTCCTCTCAGTACTGGGCTTCCTCTCAGTACTGGGCTTCCTCTCAGTACTGGGCTTCCTCTCAGTACTGGGCTTCCTCTCAGTACCGGGCTGCCCCTCTGTCCCGAGCTGCCCCTCAGTCCCGAGCTGCCCCTCTGTCCCGAGCTGATCCTCTGTCCTGAGCTGATCCTCTGTCCTGAGATGCCCCTCTGTCCTGAGATGCCCCTCTGTCCTGAGATGCCCCTCTGTCCTGAGCTTCCCCTCTGTCCCGAGCTGACCCTCTGTCCCGAGCTGCCCCTCTGTCACGAGCTGCTCCTCAGTTATGTGCAGATCTGGGTGAGGACTATTAGGCCATGGTCGGCGGAGAGGGTGGATTATCCCAGGACACGAAGGGGAGGAACTAGGACATTTATGGAGTGGGGTCCACGTCCCGAGCCAGAACCACCACCATGGACAGACGCCCACCCGGACCCTCCCTATGCTCTTGAGGTGCGTCCGGGCTTGTCGTTGTCTCTGATTGGGAACCGTATTTAGGCAGCCTGACTTTCGCTTTGTATTTCGTGGGTGTTTGTTCTTGTCTCTGTGTTGTAGTCACCAGATAGGCTGTAATTAGTTTCACGTTCCGTTCTGTTGTTTTTGTATTTAGTATTCAGTTATTTTCATGTACCGCGATTCAGTTCATTAAAGTCATGAGTAACCTACACGCTGCATTTCGGTCTGACTCTCTTCCTTCAACAGACGAACGCTGTTACACCGTACATGTGGTGGGCAGTATTATTTGACATGTGTATATTATGATATACGGTAAACTACGGTAAACGGTGCCCCTTAGTGATATATCATTAGGAATTTGTGGATTATATTGATCATTTTGAAAGTACTGTACATTTCAACAGGATAATTTGAAATCCAGTTCGGGTGAGATTATGTAGAGTTGGCTCAAAAGCTGATGAGATAATTGATTACTGGCAAACAATTGGCATGAATAAAAGGAGGCGCTGATGTGACGACCCTCCCACTCTGTCTGCCGTATTCTCTCTTTGTTCTTGTTTGCTTATTAGGATGCCGGTGGGCGGAGTTGGGAGGGTCGTCAGCTACATGGGAAACACCTGGGCCGGGTGTGTCCCAGGATAAATAGACCTCTTCCACATTCATGGAGGAGACTCTCTCCAAGCAGACACCTTTCTAGATTTTGTTGTGTTTCTTGGTGGCTTTTTGGTTGTTTGCTTTGGCACCTTTCAACACCCTGCATTATCACATTCATGCATGCAAAACACTCACTTACACTACTGATTACACACACCATTGTATATTATACTTAGTTACTTATTTAATATATTATGTTACTCATTATCTCCACGTTGTCTCCCTTTTGTTACGGGCTTTGAGCCGGTTCGTGACACAGAAGAACCAAAGTCTAGAAGTGAGTGTCAATGTACTGCCTGTCACAGGACGAGTCATCTAGCATCGAAGTGTTGGTCCCTTGGATTTGGGAATCCACCTTCATGCATCTTAAACTAGACACAGAGCAAATGTTTCAGACTTGAATAGGACTCGTCTGTAGCATACCAAGGTGATGGCCGCATCCGTGCTTCTCTCCATCAACCAGACAGGTCAAGCAACAGAGATCAGCAATTTTTCACGTTCTTTGAAACTGTCATTCGTGAATCGTTCCTTGTTTTTATTTTTTTACATGAATAGCAAGTTAACCTACAGTGTTATCACTGGACAGAACGCAGTGTTTTTTGGAAATGTGGGAGTTTATTATGCTGCGGTTGTCTTTGTTGCGCATGGGTCAGGTATCAACTTTACTAATTACAAGGTATAGACATTCTCTCAATGGGTGCTGTGAGTGGGTAATTATTGAGCAAATTATCCTGCAAACCATCAAATTATCCTGAGTACTCCAATGTTTTAAACTCAAAATGCAGTTTTCCTGGAGCTCAAACGCTTGGACTAACTGTAATTCTAACATAACTGCGACAATGTAGTCTCAAGCATATGTTTATAACATTTAACCCTTTTAATCTTGCATGGTAATCAGTTGTGCTAGATTTCTGAGTGTGATTTACAGAATGTTCTTATGCGTATTCTGCATATGGCTAAATCCATCTGATTTGTGAAGATGAGTGTTAGTTCTGAGTTTTATCCCACCCCTCTGCTAGCTAGTGGCTAGCTAGGTGGCTGTTTACTGTAAGATTAAAGGGAATCACATTGGCCTCGCTGGTTTTTCATAACAAACTCAGCTCTCAATATGAAACAGTAGATTTTTATGCATTTTTAATGGGAGATTATGATTCTTACACATTTGAACTGAAATTGATAGCAGTCCTTAGTCAAGGCAACTCCTTTACTTTGTCCCATAGAGGCCTGTGTTTGTACACGTTATGTTCCTGGTGTTTTATAGGTTCCACGTCTTACTTGTTGAATGTTTCTGTCCTGTCGGGAGAATAACCCAACGTTTTGCTCATGAATTATACTGACAAGCTTACTAACCCACAGCTAACACGTCTTGCTTTTTTTTGGCTCAGATTGGGTTGACAAACGACGGAATAATTCATATCTGATGTACACAAGCCGTGAGTGGGCTTTGGATCTCACTCCCAAATTGTGTTTTGAATTTTGCCATCATCCTAATCTGTTAGAAGGTGACTTGCTAAAGATGGCATAGTTTATAAATACATTTTTGAATGCGATTTTGTCAGGTTTGAAATGAATGTTACCTACTACAGCTCTGTCTCCAGAGACAGAACAGTGACTTAGTTGTGTACAGTTTAATCCATGTTTAAGAGTTAAGTCTTTACATCCTGATTGGGTCCCAAAAGAATGTCAATACATTTACTTTGCAAACCCTCTGGTGGTTTAGAAACCAGTTCAAAATTGCAATTGCTTATATGACCTGTCAGCGAAGAACATGTACAGTGAGGGGGAAAAAGTATTTGACACCCTGCTGATTTTAGTACGTTTGCCTACTGACAAGGTAATGATCCGTCTATAATTTTAATGATGGGTTTATTTGAACAGTGAGAGACAGAATAACAAAATCCAGAAAACGCATGTCTAAAATGTTATAAATTGATTTGCATTTTAATGAGGGAAATAACCCCCTCTCAATCAGATAGATTTCTGACTCCCTGGTGTCTTTTATACAGGTAACGAGCTGAGATTAGGAGAACACTCTTAAAGGAAGTGCTCCTAATCTCAGTTTGTTACCTGTATAAAAGACACCTGTCCACAGAAGCAATCAATCAATCAGATTCCAAACTCTCCACCATGGCCAAGACCAAAGAGCTCTCCAAGGATGTCAGGGACAAGATTGTAGAGCTACACAAGGCTGGAATGGGCTACAAGACCACCGCCAAGCAGCTTGGTGAGAAGGTGACAACAGTTGGTGCGATTATTTGCAAATGGAAGAAACACAAAAGAACTGTCAATCTCCCTCGGCATGGGGCTCCATGCAATGATCATGAGAACGGTGAGGAATCAGCCCAGAACTACACGGGAGGATCTCGTCAATGATCTAAAGGCAGCTGGGACCATAGTCACCAAGAAAACAATGGTAACACACTACGCTGTGAAGGACTGAAATCCTGCAGCGCCAGCAAGGTCCCCCTGTTCAAGAAAGCACATATACATGCCCGTCTGAAGTTTGCCTATGAACATCTGAATGATTCAGAGGACAACTGGGTGAAAGTGTTGTGATCAGATGAGGCCAAAATGGAGCTCTTTGGCATCAACTCAACTTGCTGTGATTGGAGGAGGAGGATTGCTGCCTAGACCCCAAGAACACCATCCCCACCTTCAAACATGGAGGTGGAAACATTATGCTTTGGGGGTGTTTTTCTGCTAAGGGGACAGGACAACTTCACCGCATCAAAGGAACGATGGACGGGGCGGGCCATGTGTAACAGAATAACTTTTACGTCCGTCCCTCGCCCATACCCGGGCGCGAACCAGGGACCTTCTGCACACATCGACAACAGCCACCCTCGAAGCATCAATACCCATCGCTCCACAAAAGCCGCGGCCCTTGCAGTGCAAGGGGAACTACTACTTCAAGGTCTCAGAGCAAGTGACGTAACCGATTGAAACGCTATTTAGCGCGCACCGCTAACTAAGCTAGCCGTTTCACATCCGTTACACTCACCCCCCTTTTGACCTTCCTTCTTTTTCCGCAGCAACCAGTAATCCGGGTCAACAGCATCAATGTAACAGTATAATTTTTAAACCGTCCCCTCGCCCATACCCGGGCGCGAACCAGGGACCTTCTGCACACATCAACAACAGTCACCCTCGAAGCATCGTTACCCATCGCTCCACAAAAGCCACGGCCCTTGCAGAGCAAGGGTAACTACTACTTCAAGGTCTCAGAGCGTGTGACGTAACCGATTGAAACGCTATTTAGGGCGCACCGCTAACTAAGCTTGCCGTTTCACATCCGTTACACATGTACTGTCAAAACTTGGGTGAGAACCTCCTTCCCTGAGCCAGGGCATTGAAAATGGGTCGTGGATCGGTATTCCAGCATGACAATGACCCAAAAACAAGGCCAAGGCAACAAAGGAGTGGCTCAAGAAGAAGCACATTAAGGTCCTGGAGTGGCCTAGCCAGTCTCCAGACCTTAATCCCATGGAAAATATGTGGAGGGGAGCTGAAGGTTTGAGTTGCCAAACGTCATCCTCAAAACCTTAATGACTTGAAGAAGATCTGCAAAGAGGAGTGGGACAAAATCCCTCCTGAGATGTGTGCAAACCTGGTGGCCAACCACAAGAAACGTCTGACCTCTGTGATTGCCAGGGATTTGCCACCAAGTACTAAGTCATGTTTTGCAGAGGAGTCAAATACTTATTTCCCCCATTAAAATGCTAATCAATTTATAACATTTTTTACATGCAATTTTCTGGATTTTTTTGTTGTTATTCTGTCTCTCACTGTTTAAATAAACCTACTATTAAAATTATAGACGGATCATTACTTTGTCACTGGGCAAACGTACAAAATCAGCAGGGGATCAAATACTTTTTTCCCTCACTGTAGATCATTTAGCAATTAAATACATGAGTGTTTTAAATTCTAATATTGATTGATGCTAATCCTTGCAACACATAGACATGTGTCACACGACCTCTTAGACCTCCCCATCCCGGATCCGGGATCGTGACTACGGCTCAAGCTCATTACCATAACGCACAATGCGAAAAAATATTCCTAAAAATATTTAACCTCCACACATTAACAAGTCCAATAGCTCAAATGAAAGATAAACAGCTTGTTAATCTACCCAGCAAGTCAGATTTCTAAAATGTTTTACGGCAAAAACATAGCACATATTTATATTAGATCACCACCGAAACAAAAGGCAAGCGGCGGCCATTTTGTCCCAGAAAAAATAAAATTTAAAAGTAGGATTAAAAAATAAATAATTCACTACCCTTTTGAAAATCTTCATCAGATGACAGTAACATTACATGTTACACAGTACATTTAAAAAAAATCAATAATAGGCCATTTATATCCATAAATCTCGGTTGACGACATTTCAACAACAAAAAATGCTACTCAAATGTCAGGAGAAATGATGATAGCTCCGACAGATAACGTCAGATAACAAGCAATAAACATGACTAAATATACATGTTCTACATATATTTACAAAGATACACTTCTTCTTAATGCAACCGCTGTATTACATTTATTTTTAACGTTACAGACATCGTTCACTGGGCTATACTATGAGTCAGCGCTCAGATATTAGCAGTATGTCTCCTCTACGTTTGGAGTCCACAGAAACACCAAATAACCACATAAATATTCCCTTACCTTTGATGTTCTTCCATCATAAGAGGTAGAAGGAGTCATACTTACCCAATACATCGTTTGGTTTCACGTTGTGTGTCTCTGTATTAGCACATGTTAACAGCTTCGGCTGAAATGCATCCAAAATGACTTCTGGTCCAGCACTCTTGCGCATCAAAACTTCAATTTACATATTATATGTCCACTAAACTGGTCAAACAATGTGAAAAAACGAGCTTTATGATGTTTTTAGCATGTAGAACAAAGATCAGCGCGAACAGGCAATCCGGCTTCAAATGCTGGATCATGGAAAAGATGTACTCCAAATCGGCCGCGCGCAATAGAGTGCCTGTTTTTCAGAGGACACAAGCAATTTCGGCCGCCAAACGTGCAGGGCTCGTGGGATTCTCACAATGAACGTGCCATTTGAAAGCTGACATCGCTGAACAGATATAGACTGTTCCTGGATCGGTAGCTGCCTGGGAAGGGTGGGGGCCCTGATGTCAAAGTTGACCCAACTTTTCTCTTCACAAGAGAGAGTTTGGGAGAAAGGCTGCCCTGAGAGTTCTGCTTTACATACAGACATAATTTAAACGGTTTTAGAAACTTTAGCGTGTTTTCTATTCAATAATAATTTTTATATGCATATATTAGCAATTTTTGGAAAAAATATTTTCAGTTTACTATGGGTACGCACTTTCTCCAACGGGGGCAGTATAGTGGGGAGCTCTATGGTTATTCAACTGTTTTACAGAACATTGATTTTGCTTTTAACATGATGTCTTATTATCATGTTCTGTTTCAATTCATCTAAACTGAATAATTGGTCTTGGGGTGATTTGTTCTCATCAATATGGTTTTCATACTTTGAAGGCAAACTTTTTCCCAGAGGGAGAGGCTTTTTCAATTGAACTTTCTGTCTTTCTCCAAGAAAAGTACAATTCAACACTTTAATTATGCATGTATTTTTGTTTTATTCCATTGTATATGCATCTGATTCATACTTGATCAACTTTGAGGATACCCTTGACCAAACTGGTCTTGACTGTAATGTTTCATCAAATGCTGAGAACTGATTGAATTGGTGTAATCTTTCCGCCGTCAACAAAGATGTTTTATTGAGGTAGAAGGAATGTGTACCTAGTGACATTTTCATGTCCAAAGCACATTGTCAACAATCCCAAGGAAGACACTACTGATGTCATGGGCCCAAGGACTAGATGTTGGTTTCTAGAAGTTGGGTTCTAGAAGTTGGACTGAAGTCTCAAGAAGGAACTCTCATCATGGTACAGGCTGTTTCTTCCTTTATTGGACTCAGGGCTTCATTTACAGCATCTGTCAGGGAGGAATTGTAGGCTTGGCCCTACAAATACATCCATAATCTATATGGATGTATGATCTCTGTGGTAACTTGTCCTCAGGATAACTCTGATGCTGTCTATATGGATGTATGATCTCTGTGGTAACTTGTCCTCAGGATAACTCTGATGCTGTCTATATGGATGTATGATCTCTGGTAACTTGTCCTCTGAGGATAACTGATGCTGTCTATATGGTTATATGATCTCTGTGGTAACTTGTCCTCTCAGGATAACTTTGATGCTCTCTATATGGATATATGATCTCTGTGGTAACTTGTATCTTGACAGGGTGAACTCTGAATTACTATATATATATTTTTTTTCACCTTTATTTAACCAGGTAGGCTAGTTGAGAACAAGTTCTCATTTGCAACTGCGACCTGGTCAAGATAAAGCATAGCAGTGTGAGCAGACAACACAGAGTTACACATGGAGTAAACAATTAACAAGTCAAGTCAATAACACAATAGGAAGAAAAAAAGTCGAGTCTATATACATTGTGTGCAAAAGGCATGAGGTAGGCGAATAATTACAATTTTGCAGATTAACACTGGAGTGATAAATTATCAGATGGTCATGTACAGGTAGAGATATTGGTGTGCAAAAGAGCAGAAAAGTAAATAAATAAAAACAGTATGGGGATGAGGTAGGTAAAAATGGGTGGGCTATTTGCCGATAGACTATGTACAGCTGCAGCGATCGGTTAGCTGCTCAGATAGCAGATGTTTGAATTTGGTGAGGGAGATAAAGTCTCCAACTTCAGCAATTTTGCAATTCGTTCCAGTCACAGGCAGCAGAGAACTGGAACGAAAGGCGGCCAAATGAGGTGTTGGCTTTAGGGATGATCAGTGAGATACACCTGCTGGAGCGCGTGCTACGGATGGGTGTTGCCATCGTGACCAGTGAACTGAGATAAGGCGGAGCTTTACCTAGCATGGACTTGTAGATGACCTGGAGCCAGTATGTCTGGCGGAGAGTTTGCGAATATGCCACATATTCGAGGGCCAGCCGACTAGAGCGTACAAGTTGCAGTGGTGGGTGGTATAAGGTGCTTTAGTGACAAAACGGATGGCACAGTGATAAACTGCATCCAGTTTGCTGAGTAGAGTGTTGGAAGCAATTTTGTAGATGACATCGCCGAAGTCAAGGATCGGTAGGATAGTCAGTTTTACTAGGGTAAGTTTGGCGGCGTGAGTGAAGGAGGCTTTTTTGCGGAATAGAAAGCCGACTCTTGATGTGATTTTTGATTGGAGATGTTTGATATGAGTCTGGAAGGAGAGTTTGCAGTCTAGCCAGACACCTAGGTACTTATAGATGTCCACATATTCAAGGTTGGAACCATCCAGGTCAGCGTGGTGATGCTGGTCAGGCGTAAACAGACGGGATAAGAGCAGGCACTCCTGTTTCTGCGGGTGCAGGCAGCGAACGGTTGAAAAGCATGCATTTGGTTTTACTAGCGTTTAAGAGCAGTTGGAGGCCACGGATGGAGTGTTGTATGGCATTGAAGCTCGTTTGGAGGTTAGATAGCACAGTGTCCAGGACGGGCCGAGAGTATATAGAATGGTGTTTGCGTCTGTGTAGAGGCGGATCAGGGAATCGCCCGCAGCAAGAGCAACATCATTGATATATACAGAAAAAAGAGTCGGCCCGAGAATTGAACCCTGTGGCACCCCCATAGACTTCCAGAGGACCGGACTGTCATGCAGGTGAAAGAGGACCCAAACGCGACTTAGCAGAAACAGAGTTTATTAATGCTCAAAACCGAATAACTGAAATCCTCTAGATAGTAGAGGGGAAAACAACTGGAGAAGCGGCCACAGACTGCAGGTCGCTTCGGGTAGGCGCAGGCCGTAGTCAACTGAGACACCTGCTCACACGCAGCGTCTGAAGAAGGCACAAAACACGACAGGACAGGGTGATACACAATCACGGCAAAAAAACACGACAGGACAGGGCGAAACGCAATTACAGCATGGAATACAAAACAAGGAACCGACGGCACAGGAACGGAACACAAAGGAATAAATAGGGACTCTAATCAGGGGAAAGGATCGGGAACAGGTGTGGGAAGACTAAATGATGATTAGGGGAATAGGAACAGCTGGGAGCAGGAACGGAACGATAGAGAGAAGAGAGAGCGAGAGAGTGAGAGAGGGAGGGGGAGAGAGAGGGATAGGAGGGAAAGAACCAAATAAGACCAGCAGAGGGAAACGAATAGCATGGGGAGCACAGGGACAAGACATGATAATAAATGACAAACATGACAGTACCCCCCACTCACCGGCGCCTCCCTCTCGATGGCAGCAACGGAGGAAATCATAGATCAAACGGTCCAGCACGTCCCGAAAAGAACTCTCTCCTCAGGACCTCGAAAAACTGATAAAAGGGAAACTAAAGAGAACTAGGGACAGACTGAGACACAGCAAGGGCAGGGACAAGAACAGGAGAATGCGATGGCAGGAACAGACAGACCCAGCAAGACCAGGAGCAGAAGCAGAAAAAAAATAATCCAGACTTCTTCTGCGCGCAGTCTGAACGAGCAGCCACGAAACGGAGCGTGTCACGCTCCTGGAGTCGGCCACCAAAGAAATAGACGGTGAGTGCCTCGAACACCGGGATGACCAGCTAACTTGGCAGAGTGAGCCCACTGAAGAACAGCCAGATCAGTGGAAACCTCCGGAAAAATGGAGGTTACTAGGACAAGCGCGCGAGCGACGCAGTGTGCGCAACCTGTCTTTCAATTCCCCAGACTGTCAACCGACAAACGCCCAGGAAGGAAGAATCCCTAGAGAATTAGTAGAAGCCACATGAAACAGACGGGATCATTTGGTGTTCTTGCTACCCGGTGAACGGTAAAATCACAAACTCGAAACGAGCTGTGAAAAACAACGCCCAGAGCTTATTAAAGTAATTTCAGAACGGATGTACTCAAGGTTCTTATGGTCTGTCCAGACAAATGGTCTGAAGGAATGTTATGTTTCGCGTCCATCCACCACTGCGCCACCCGAAGGCTAGGGATGGCAAGATCTAGCACCTGATTTAGTAGCGCTCCCTAGCCCACATCTGATGGGCTCTGTAACAAAATGATGGGCACCCGCCCATGAAGGAATCCATCTGAGAAAGAACCCAACTCCTCAGATCTGAAGGAACCTCCCGGGTTCTCATCCTAACTGTGGAGTCCAAGAAAACGGCGAGCAGCGCCGGCTCGTTCCAACTAGAGGCAGCATTGAGTGCGAAACGGGGTTATGGAGACCTTGGCATAAGGAAGATGCGATGGCCCTAGGCCTCCTCAGAAAAATGAAGCGCAAGGATGAACCTTATCTTTAACTGGAAGCGTTGGCTCCCCCGCCCTTGCCTCTGAAGCGTCCCCATTCTCGAGCAATAAATTGTCTAGTGACGTCAGGAGTAACGAGGATAGGAGCGGACGTAAAACGTTCTTTAGAGATCCCTGGGGGAACTTGGAAACACGGTAAGAGCTGTGAGAGGGCAGCGACCTGTTAGAAAGGTGTAAAGCGCTGCAACTCGACACGTGGGAGTCACTGACAGCTTGGACCTTAGAAGAATGCCTTCAGAAATAGGAACCGAGAAAAGTTCTCCACGGAGGAGACAGGAGCACTTCTCAGCCTTTGAGAGACAATTCTCTAAAGGCGCTGTAGAACACGTCGAAGTGCTGAACATGAATCTTGGGAGAAAAAATCAGGATATCTGTCAAGATAGACAAAAACAAAAAAGTTCAGCATGTCTCTCAGAACATCATTAACTAATGCCTGAAAAACAGCTGGCGCATTGACCAGCGGCAGAACCCGGTACTCAAAATGCCAGCAGTGTTCCCGTTTTCCACTCGTCCCCCTCTCTGATGCGCACGAGATGGTAAGCGTTACGAAGGTCCAACTAAACACCTGGCTCCTGCAGAATCTCGAAGGCTGATGACATAAGGGGACAGCGGATAACGATTCTTAACTTATGGCCCTATAATAGCAGGGCGCAGAGTACTGAACCCCGCCCCGGCCGGAGAAGAAGAAAAGCAATATGGTACCGGCGTCAATCAGGGACACAGACAAATAATCCTCGAGAGCCTTACGTTCGGGAGACAATAGTATGATAGAGGGAATGGTCCCTGGAAGGAGATCAATACTACAATCATACGACCGGTGAGGAGGAAGGGAGTTGGCAAGGACCCAAGCTGAGATCATGATATTCCTCCGGCACTCCTGTCAAATCGCCAGGTTCCTCCTGAGAAGTAGGGAGAGAAGAGCATGGGAGGGATGGCAGACATTTCACATGACAAGAAACGTTCCAGGATAGAATAGAATTACTAGAAATTAATAGAAGATTATGACATACTAGCCAGGGATGACCCAAAACAACCAGGTCTGGATCAAATAATAGTCTCACTGTGGTTGCCGATACTGTGAGAGTTAAAGGTAGTGTCCTTTGATACTGGGAAGATGACTACCATCTAAGGCTTAGGCTTGTCTAATGGTCTGATATGTTTCTGCGTCCATGGGGGGCACTGGACCCGAACCAGATGCGGAGATGGACGAGGATCTAGATGAAGGGACCTGAGTAGTAGCAGTAGCCCTGGAAGGCATGAAATGGACAAAATGTCCAGCCAGTTTGGGTCCTCTGTTCCCCTTTGAAGGGGGATGACTGCGGCAGCTTTCCAGTCCTTGGGGATCTCAGACGATATGAAAGAGAGGTTGAACAGGCTGGTAATAGGGGTTGCGACAATGGCGCCAGATTGTCAAGCCCAGCTGATTTGTGTCCAGGTTTTGCAGCTCTTTCAGAACATCTGCTATCTGGATTTGGGTAAGGAGAACCTGGAGAGGCTTGGGGCGAGCGCTGCGAGGAGCTGTTGGCGAAACTCACCGTTGGAGTAGCCAGGGCGGAAGGCATGGCCAGGTTAAGTTTTCGATAATCATGGGGTGGGAATGTTATGTTTCGATAATCAACCCTGACCGTGTTACCTAGTTCCCTCAGAGAAATCCTCCCAGCTGCATGGGCTCAGTCTCAAAAGACAGGAGGGAGATGGTTGCGATGCGGAAGGGAAACCCTGCAGTGGGTAGCCGGCTGGGAGGCATAAGGAAGCCAGGGCCCTGCTCTCACCAAAAACTGTTCATCCAAAGTTCTGGAATCTGTTAGAGCAATCAGTTGTCCCAGAATTCTTTTGGAGTTGGTGGGGTTGGAGAGAGACACAATCTCACAGCGATGGAGCGGCACTCAGTGGGCTGCCCGGACAAGGTGGGTTATTAACCCTGGGTTCTGGAGGCTCGGCAGGCCAGGGAGTAACAGGTGGCACGAGGCGTAGACTCTGGAACTGTCTCGGAAACCTGAGCTTCTCCTGAGCAGCAGACAATTCCTGCTCGTGTCTGCCGAGCATGGCTCCTGGATCTTGATGTAAACAGCGTCTGAAGTCGCTGGGTCCACTTCCCTTCTGTCATGAACAGTTGCAGAAACAGAGTTTATTAATGCTCAAAACCGCTGAAATCCTCTAGATAGTAGACAACTGGAGAAGCGGCCACAGACTGCAGGTCGAAGCTAGTCAGCTGAGACACCTGCTCACGCCGTCTGACACAAAACACGACAGGATGTTTTTGGAATACAAAACAAAGCTGGGACTCTAATCAGGGGAAGGATCAGTGTGGGAAGACTAAATGATGATTAGGGGAATAGGAACTGGGAGCAGGAACGGAACGATAGAGAGAAGAGAGAGCCCAAATAAGACCAGGAGGAAACTATAGCACAGGGACAAGACATGATAATAAATGACTGTGCCCTCTTTGATACACTGAACTCTGTCTGCATTTTTCATCCGAACCAGATAAGAATATGGTGATTGACATGCTTATCTAAAACCGGTGAGGAAGATTACTTTTAAAGAATGACCAGGCATCCTGGTGGGTTCCTTGATGATTTGTGTGAGATTGAGGGCATCTAGCTTAGATTGTAGGACTGGGCCGGGGTGTTAAGATATCCCAGTTTAGGTCACCTAACAGAACAAACTCTGAAGCTAGATGGGGGTAGCATGAAATCAAAATGCACAGCAACTCCGCAATAGATTCACAAATGGGGTCCAGGGTGTGACTGCGGCAGCTTTCAGTCAATAGGGCACAGCTGGGAGCTGAGGGGGACCGTCCTAGCCTCAGTGCAGTGGGTAGCTAGGAGGTGCTCTTGTTCTCCATGGACTTCACAGTGTCAGGATGCAAACTTCTGGAAGAAGCTGGCCTTAGCTTTCTGACTGACTGTGTATTGGTTCCTGACTTCCATGAACAGTTGCATATCGCGGGGACTGTTGAAGCAGTCCGCCAGGATGTTTTTGTGCTGGTCGAGGGCAGTCAGGTCTGGAGATATCTTAGTTTGCATTTTTGGAGAGAGGTGAATTTTTTAAGAATGACATCCTGGTGGGTTCCTTGAGATTTGTGTGAGATTGAGTCTAGCTTAGAGCTGCCGGGGTTTGGGTTTATCACCTAACAGAACAAACTCTGAAGCTAGATGGGGGCAATCAATTCACAAATGGTGTCAAAGCTGGGATGACATTTATTTCTGGAGAGAGTTTTTCAAGATTAGCAGGTTTGGGTATGGACCTGGAAAGTCATTACTTTGCAGGCTATCTCTGACTGCAACTCCTCCCCTTTGGCAGTTCTATCTTGATGGAAGATGTTATAGTTGGGTATGGAAATCTCAGTATTTTTGGTTGCCTTCCTGAGCCAGGATTCAGACACGGCAAGGACATCAGGGTTAGCAGAGTGTGCTAAAGCAGTGAGTAAAACAAACTTAGGGAGGAGTCTTCTGATGATGACATGCATGAAACCAAGGCTTTTTCGATCACAGAAGTCAACAAATGAGGGCGCCTGGGGACATGCAGGGCCTGGGTTTACCTCCACATCACCCGCGGAACAGAGGAGGAGTAGTATGAGGGTGCGGCTAAAGGCTATCAAAACTGGTCGCCTAGAGCGTTGGGGACAGAGAATGAAAGGAGCAGAATTCTGGGCATGGTAGAATATATTCAGGGCATATTGCGCAGACAGGGGTATGGTGCGGTGCGGGTACAGCGGAGGTAAGCCCAGGCACTGGGTGATGATGAGAGAGGTTGTATCTCTGGACATGCTGGTTGTAATGGGTGAGGTCACCGCATGTGTGGGAGGTGGGACAAAGGAGGAATCAGGGGTATGAAGAGTGGATCTAGGGGCTCCATTGTAAACTAAAACAATGATAACTAACCTGAACAACAGTATACAAGGCATATTGACATTTGAGAGAGACATACAGTAATCATAGGTGTTGAATTGGGAGAGCTAGCTAAAACTGTAGCTAAAACAGTAGGTGAGAAAACAACAGCTAATCAGCTAGCACAACAACAGCAGGTAAAATGGCGTAAGCTAGGCAGGGGGGGTCGGATTAACTACACACAGAGCCTGAGTGCGGCTGGGGCCAACAGAAAAAACATAAACAAGCAGAATGGAGTACCGTGATTAATGGACAGTCTAGCACGCATCAGCTATGTAGCCAAGTGATCAGTGTCCAGGGGGGCAGCGGGGGTTGGGGCAGGGAAGCTGGACTGGCGAGTGTTATCCAGGTTAAAAAACAGTTAGCAGTGGCCAACAATGACTAAATAGCTTGTAGCTAGTTAGCTGGTTAGCTTCTGGAGGTTCTTGAGTGTGTTCTAAAAATTAAAAATAATGGCGATTCCGTATCACATTGGGTGAGGCAGGTTACCGGAAGGTATAAACAAATTAAAGATCGAAAAGAGAAAGTAAATATGGGTCCAGTGAGTGTTTGGGACGCGGCGATTCAGACGGTTAGCAGGCCTGTGCTAACAAGCTAACAGTTAGTAGGCCAGGGCTAAACAAGGTAGCAGTTAGCGGACCGGGGCTAAACAAGCTAGCAGTTAGCAGGCCGAATTAGCAAGCAAGGACATCGCGATGGGGTGAGTATGTTTATTCCACTTCATGCGGTGACATCGATAGACCGGTCGAGGGTCCGGATATTGTAGCCCAGGAGTATGCTTCGGTGGTAGCACAGGAGCTCTGGACGGGCTAGCTTCAAGTTAAGTGGGTGGAAACGCTAGCCAGGAGTAATCATCCGGGGTTGCGGTTAGCTAGATAGCTAGTTGTGAAGAATCCAGCTGAAAATGTTCCGTTTGAGGTGGGAATCCGGTGGGAATCCGGGGATAAAAAATAATAGGTCCGTTATGCTCTGGTTAGAGTCGCGTTGTTCGAACTGGCGAGAGCTTTCCGAGCTAAAGGTTAGCTGATGACCGGTTACCTGAAGACCGCAATGGTTTGCTGACTGATAGCTGGTAGCTAGCTGGTAATTAGCTGGCTAGCATCAGTTGAGGGGTTTCGGATCCAAAGTAGATATAAGTACTTTAGAAGAAAATAGCTACATTGGGTGAGGCGGGTTGCAGGAGAGTATTTAGAAGTTGAGGTTTAACAAAATGTTTTAAAAGATATGCGAAGAAAAATATGTTTAAAAAATATAAAAAACGATATATACAAGGGACACGACACGACAAGACGTTCGACTGCTACGCCATCTTGGACAACCAAATATGTAAATGGTTTTTATTGTCTTCTCCGAATTTCATCTTATTTACATTGGTCTCATATCCCACTCATATCCCCTTAGATACTGTGACATCCTGTGGAGATTGGGCATTGGTGGTCAGGTTACACTGTAAACTTGGTATTGGTCGATGGTTGTTGGTTTGGGGTTGAAAGGTGTTATAAATGCAATGAAAGGCTTTTGTTCTCACTTTTATCCAGTCCAGTGATCATCAACTAGATTCAGCCTCGGGCCGATTTTTTGTTGAGCAGAGCACTTTTTGCTCAGAAAACTTACGGGGGCCAAATAAAACCAAGTTTGGCCAGCGGGCTGCCAGTTGGGGAACCCTGTCCTAGGCATCGCTTTGTTCATGCTTTGTCTTGTAAGTTCACCTTAGAATCTATATGCTTAGAATAATGCTTTCTTAATGTCATTACTGCCTTTTAACTTAAGCTTTATGCCTTGTATGTGATTCCATTCATTTTACAAATTTGACATGTTTTCAATGCCCATTACTGTAACTCAACTAAAGTCTTCTATGACTGTAGCTCAACAATATTGTTCTTGCGTTTTGCTAATTAACTTTATGGAGTCAGATAAAACTGTTAAAAGGCTAACTTCTTAATGTTATTACGAGTCACGTAGATATATAATTTACTGTATATACACATTAAATTTTACTGCTCACTGCATACAGTACCAGTCAAAAGTTTACTACTTATTCAAGGGTTTTTCTTTATTTTTAGTATTTTCTACACTGTAGAATAATAGTGAAGACATCAAAACCTGGAATGCATATCAATGAGCAGGTGTGCCTTGTTTAAAGTTAATTCGTGGAATTTCTTTCCTTCTTAATGGGTTTCAGCCAATCAGTTGTGTTGTGACATTTTATTGGCGCATCTGATGACCTAACGTGGTGAGTGATGAACATGAATTTCTCTGGTCCCTATTGTTGCAGCCATGTATTTGGCGCTATGCTGTCAAATACTTCCATGTTTCTAGTTTCACCAGCTGTTTTCAGCCACTGATGATTTAGAATTAGGTTGTCATATTGGCAGGTTTGCTAGCAACCAACTATTTAGCTAGCTTCTAGCCCAGTGTTTGATATGCAATACGATCTCCTCGTAATGAACAGTGTTTGGTTGTCCTGATGAGAAGGCTACATTTTCTAGCTATGCCAGGCAAAATTGGGCATCATAAATTCATTGTTATTTATGTATCCAAATGGATGTCAATAGAACACAGCTATTTGCTGTTCTTCTGGCTGCCGAGGTCATGACTGGGTTAACCGAAGCTAGCTGGCTAGGAAGCAATCGATACGAACATTGCCAGCGAGCATGGCAATGAAACATAAGAACGCAGTGACAATCAATATCAAACTAATCGAACAAACGTCTGAGTCGCGTCTCCAAAAGATGAGAATGTATGAATTTGCTTATGTAAATGAAAATATTCTAAATAAGTTATTTCTACTAATCTAACTAATGACTGGGTCGCATTCGTAAATATCAACCTAATCTAACTAACGACTGGGTCGCATCCGGAAATATCAACCTAATCTAACTAACGACTGGGTCGCATCCGTAAATATCAACCTAATCTAAGTAACGACTGGGTCGCATCCGTAAATATCAATCTAATCTAACTAACGACTGGGTCGCATCTGTAAATATCAACCTAATCTAACTAACGACTGGGTCGCATCTGTAAATATCAACCTAATCTAACTAACGACTGGGTCGCATCCGTAAATATCAACCTAATCTAACTAACGACTGGGTCGCATCCGTAAATATCAACCTAATCTAAGTAACGACTGGGTCGCATCCGTAAATATCAACCTAATCTAACTAACGACTGGGTCGCGTCTGTAAATATCAACCTAATCTAACTAACGACTGGGTCGCGTCCGTCAATATCAAACTAATCTAACTAACAACTGGGTCGCATCAATAAATATCAACCTAATCTAACTAACGACTGGGTCGCGTCCGTAAATATCAAACTAATCTAACTAACGACTGGGTCGCATCTGTAAATATCAACCTAATTTAACCACTTGCTCCTACCTGGCACGCAGGCGTCCCATCTAGAGCTCTGGAAATGCAAATGCGCTACGCTAAATGCTAATAGTATTAGTTAAAACTCAAACGTTCATTAAAATACACATGCAGGGTATTGAATTAAAGCTACACTCGTTGTGAATCCAGGCAACAAGTCAGATTTTTAAAATGCTTTTCGGCGAAAGCATGAGAAGCTATTATCTGATAGCATGTAACACCCCAAAAGACCCGCAGGGGACGTAAACAAAATAATTAGCATAGTCGGCGCTACACAAACCGCACAAATAAAATATAAAACATTCATTACCTTTGACCATCTTCTTTGTTGGCACTCCTAGATGTCCCATAATCACTATTGGGTCTTTTTTTCGATTAAATCGGTCCATATATAGCCTAGATATCGATCTATGAAGACTGTGTGATAAACGGAAAAAAATAGTGTTTCATAACGTAACGTCATTTTTTAAAATTCAAAAAGTTGACGATAAACTTTCACAAAACACTTCGAAATACTTTTGTAATGCAACTTTAGGTATTAGTAAACGTTAATAAGCGATCAAATTAATCACAAGACGAAGTGTTTTCTATAGGGGTCCGTCTTGAAATACTGTCCGTGTATTTCTCAACCAAAAGCCTGTCTCTTGTTCGTTTGACCAAGAAACAAACAATTGGCAAATGACAAGACTGTTGACATCGTGTGGAAGTTGTAGGTACTGCAACCTCAGCCCTATTTAATGTCTTTCGCCCATAACAATGGGTTGAAGCGGCGGATGGATATATTTTTCCACTTTCAGTGATCAGATTTTCCTGCACTTTCCAATGAAACGCATGTTCTGTTAAAGTCACAGCCATGATTTAACCAGTTTTATAAACGTCTGAGTGTTTTCTATCCACACATACTAATCATATGCATATACTATATTCCTGGTATGAGCAGCAGGGCGCTGAAAAAGTAGATGGTAGACTGAAGGGGCTAACTAACGACTGGGTCGCGTCCGTAAATATCAAACTAATCTAACTAACGACTGGGTCGCGTCCGTAAATATTAAACTAATCTAACTAACGACTGGGTTGCATCCGTAAATATCAACCTAATCTAACTAACAACTGGGTCGCATCCGGAAATATCAACCTAATCTAAGTAACGACTGGGTCGCATCCGTAAATATCAACCTAATCTAACTAATGACTGGGTCGCATCCGTAAATATCAACCTAATCTAAGTAATGACTGGGTCGCATCCGTAAATATCAACCTAATCTAACTAACGACTGGGTCGCGTCTGTAGCAACCAACAGATGAGAAAGTATGAATGAACTTATACAATTAAAATATAGGTAAATGTGTGCTTTCATGTTGTTTTCTCTGGCAATTGTGGTATAAGCAGAATAAACACCTTCGTTCTGTACATTAGCTTGGAAAAATGAACTCTGCAAAGGAACTGTGCCCTGCCTCATCCTCGTCCCGCTGCCCCATGCCGCTGCCTCGTCCCGTTGCATCGTGCATTATTTCCAAGGTAATGTACAGAATGTCACCGTTTATCCCTTATTTGTCACGCCTTGGTCTTAGTATTTTGTGTTTTCTTTATCTATTTGGTCAGGCCAGGGTGTGACATGGGTTTATTTTGTTATGTTTCGTATTGGGGTTTTAAAGGCATTGGGATTGCGGCTGAGTAGGAGTGTCTAGCATAGGCTTGGCTGCCTGAGGCGGTTCTCAATCAGTCAGGTGATTCTCATTGTCTCTGATTGGGAAACATATTTAGGTAGCCTAGGTTTCACTGTGTGTTTTGTGGGTGATTGTTCCTGTCTCTGTGTTTGTTGTCACGAGATAGGCTATATAGGTTTTCGCGTTTCGTTTGTTGTTTTGTATATTTAGTTATTTCATGTATCGTTCATTTTGCATTAAAGAACATGAGTAACCACCATGCCGCATTTTGGTCCGCTCCTCTTTCAACAGACGAACGCCGTTACATTACTTAATAAAGGGAATATCTGGTATTCAAATAACAACAAAGTGGTCATGTGTTATGCCCTGATCTGTTTCACCTGTCTTCTTGATTGTCTCCACTCATCTCCAGGTGTGACCTGTTTTCCCTGGGTATTTATTGCTGTCTTTTCTGTTTGTCTGTTGCCAGTTCGTCTTGTGTTGTCAAGTCAACCACCATGTTTTTTTGTGTTCCTGCTTTTTCCTTATCTCTGTTTTTCTAGTCATCATGGCTTTGACCTTGCCTGCCTTGACTCTGAGCCCTCCTGCCTGACCATTCAACCTGCCCTGACCTCAAATCTGCCTGCCACTCTGTACTTCCTGGACTCTGATCTGTTTTATGATCTTTTGCCTGTCCACGACCAGCCTACCCCTTGGATTATAAAAATATCAGAGACTCACACCATCAGACCCCTTGACTTTTCCCCTTGACTTTTTCCACATTTTGTTATTCTACAATGGATTTTTTTTAATAACGTAATCCTCTTACACACAATCTGCACACAAAACCACATAATGACAGAGCAAAAACATGTTTTTATTCAAAACAAAAAACAGAAATACCTTACTTAAATAAGTATTCAGATATTTTGCTATGAGTCTCAAAATTGAGCTCAGGTGGATCCTGTTTCCATTGCTCATGCTTGAGATGTTTCTACAACTCTATTGGAGTCCATCTGTGGTAAATGGAATTGATTGGATATGATTTGGAAAAGCACACACCTGTCTATATGAAGTTGCACAGTTGACAGTACATGTCAGAGCAACAACCAAGACATGAGGTCCAAGATATTGTCCCTACAGCTCTGAGACAGTATTCAAAACAATTCTGCAGCATTTAAGGTTCCCAATAACATAGTGGCCTCCATTGTTCTTAAATTGAATACATTTTTAACTACCAGGCCTCTTCCTAGAGCTGGCCATCCAGCCAAACTGAGCAATCGGGGGAGAAGATCCTTGGTTAGGGAGGTGACCAAGAACCCAATGGTCACTGTGACAGAGCTCCAAAGTTCCTCTGTGGAGATGGGAGAACATTCCAGACGGAAAACCATCGCTGCAGCACTCCAACAATTAGGCTTTTATGGCAGAGTGGCAAGACAGAAGCCACTCCTCAGTAAAAGGAACATGAAAGACCACTTGGCATTTGCCAAAAGGGTACTGTAAGAACTCGCAGACCATGAAAAACACGATTCTCTGGTCTGATGAAATCAAGATTGAACTCTTTGGCCTGAATGCCAAGCCTCACATCTGGAGGAAACCTGGCACCATCCCTACGGTGACGCATGGTGGTGGCAGCATCATGCTGTGGGATGTTTTTTTAGCAGCAGGGACTGGGAGACAAGTTGGGATCGAGGGAAAGATGAACGGAGCAAAGTACAGAGAGATCCTTGATGAAAAACCTGCTCTAGAGCTCTCAGGACCTCAGACTGGGGCCGAAGGTTAACCTTCCAACGGGATAATGAACCTAAGCACACAGCCAAGACAATGCAGCAGTGGCTTCGGGACAAGTCTCTGAATGTCCTTGAGAGGCCCAGTCTGAGCCCCACCTTGAACCCGATCGAACATCTTTGGAGAGACCAGAAAATAGCTGTGCAACGCTCCCCATCCAACATAAAAAATATATATATAATTTATTTATCAATTATTTTACTTAATTTTACTGAGAGATCATGGTGGGCCATATCAAATCATCTGAAAGGTTGCATTTTTGCCACCCATTCATTCACTTTCCCCTAATTCAGTCAAATGGAAGATTAACCTCCAGTTCAGTGAGATGGGAGATTAACCTCCAGTTCAGTGAGATGGGAGATTAATCTCTAGTTCAGTAAAATGGGAGATGAACCTCTAGTTCAGTGAGATGGAAGATTAATCTCTAGTTCAGTGAGATGGGAGATTAATCTATAGTTCAGTAAAATGGGAGATGAACCTCTAGTTCAGTGAGATGGGAGATTAACCTCTATTTCAGTGAGATGGGAGATTAATCTCTAGTTCAGTGAGATGGGAGATTAATCTCTAGTTCAGTGAGATGGAAGATTAACCTCTAGTTCAGTAAAATGGAAGATTAATATATAGTTCAGTGAGATGGAAGATTAATATATAGTTCAGTGAGATGGAAGATTAATCTCTAGTTCAGTGAGATGGGAGATTAACTCTTAGTCCGCCCCATCCCGGATCCGGGATCATGACTACAGCCTCAAGCTCATTACCATAACGCAAAATTAGCGATTTCTGAAAATTGCAAATTAAATGAAATAAATATGCCTGTCCTCAAGCTTATCCTTTTCTTAACAATCCTGTCGTCTCGGATTTTCAAAATATGCTTTAGAACCAGAAAAATCAATAATTTGTGTAAGAGTGGTGATAGCTAGCTTAGCATTTAGCGTTAGCATTTAGCACGCAACATTCACAAAAACCAGCAAAGGGATCAAATAAAATAATTTACCTTTGAAGAACTTCAGATGTTTCAATGAGGAGACTCTCAGTTACCTAGCAGATGTCCAGTTTTCCTGAAAGATGCTTGTGTAGGACACAACGTTCCGTTTTGTTACTATGCATTTGGCTACCGAAACTAACCGAAAATTCAGTCACCTAAACGTCAAACTTTTTTCCGAATTAACTCCATAATATCGACTGAAACATGGAAAACGTTGTTTGAATCAATCCTCAAGGTGTTTTGTCATATATCTCTTCATTGAAATCCCTTCCCTGGAAGCGTGCATTCTTCTCTGATTCGGATGGAAAAATACTGGTAGGTGACTTTTGCGCACCAATTTCCACGCAGACACCGTGCGGGACACTTGGTAATTGTAGGCTCTTATGGTCAATCTTCCAATGATATGCCTACAAATACGTCACAATGCTGCAGACACCTGGGGGAAACGATAGGAAGTGTCCGTTCATTCCTGTCGCATTCACAGCCATATAAGGAGATCATGGAAAACGTGCCTCCAGAAATCCTGTTGATTTCCTGGTCACTCAAACATCTTGGTTTTGCCTGTAGATTTTGTTCTATGGCACTCACAGTGAAAATCTTTGCAGTTCTGGAAACGTCAGAGTGTCTTCTTTCCAAAACTATCAATTCCAAGCATAGTCGAGCATCTTTTCGTGACAAAATGTTGCGCTTAAAACGGGCACGTCTTTTTATCCAAAAATGAAATACTGCCCCTAGAGTCTTAACAGGTTAATATATAGTTCAGTGAGATGGAAGATTAATATATAGTTCAGTGAGATGGAAGATTAATATATAGTTCAGTGAGATGGAAGATTAATCTATAGTTCAGTGAGATGGGAGATTAATATATAGTTCAGTGAGATGGGAGATTAATATATAGTTCAGTGAGATGGGAGATTAACCTCTAGTTCAGTAAAATGGAAGATTAATATATAGTTCAGTGAGATTAATCTCTAGTTCAGTGAGATGGGAGATTAATATATAGTTCAGTGAGATGGGAGATTAATATATAGTTCAGTGAGATGGGAGATTAATATATAGTTCAGTGAGATGGGAGATTAACCTCTAGTTCAGTAAAATGGAAGATAAATATATAGTTCAGTGAGATTAATCTCTAGTTCAGTGAGATGGGAGATTAATATATAGTTCAGTGAGATGGGAGATTAATATATAGTTCAGTGAGATGGGAGATTAACCTCTAGTTCAGTAAAATGGAAGATAAATATATAGTTCAGTGAGATTAATCTCTAGTTCAGTGAGATGGGAGATTAACCTCTAGTTCAGTGAGATGGAAGATTAATCTCTAGTTCAGTGAGATGGAAGATTAACCTCTATCTAGTTCAGTGAGATGGAAGATTAACCACATCCTGTTCAGCACATGAACTGTTTCTCTGTCTATTTACAGGTTCAGATGTTTATCATGACATCCTGGCAAGCAAGTGGTATGTTTTTGCCTTTGAGTCTCATTTTGTTTAATGAGTCTCAAGCCTGCATTGGTTTGTTCATTCATTCATACGTTTGGGTTCTGGTCAAATGAAGGCCACTTAAAAGGGAATAGGAAGCCATTTGGGATCCACCGTCTGTATTCACTCTCCTTACCTTCAGCACCATTTCTCTGCCAACCCATCAGCACATCACCCTCTCAGATCCATTCAGACGGAAACAAAAGCCCATTCACCATACAAGACAGAGCGCTAAAAATCAGTCTGGATAAAAAGATGAATCACTTCAGGGCTGTGAGAAACCTCTCACTTTGACTTTGAAAATATACTCTGTAAAGCCATACTGTAGAAGGAGTCAGTGCACTATCTACGTACAGTATAATAATAGAGTCTTTGTCATGTTTCGGCACATTCAACACAGCGGCACTGGGCAAAATAGGGAATAGAGACATTTGAAAGGCGGACTGTTCTCTCTCTTTATCTCCCGTTCTGCTTCTATCTCACAGTGATGCTGTCTCAGTCTGTTCATAGTACTGTAGTACAGTGCCTTGCAAAAGTATTCATCCCCTTGGTGTTTTTCCTATTTTGTTGCATTACAACCTGTAATTTAAATTGATTCTGATTTGGATTTCATGTAATGGACATACACAAAATATTCCAAATTGGTGAAGTGAAATTAAAAAATTTAAATAAAAATGAAAAAAAAATTAAAAGTGGTGTGAGCATATGTATTCACCCCCTTTCCTATGAAGCCCCTGAATTAGATCTGGTGTAACTAATAACCTTCAGAGGTCACAAAAGTTGTTAAATAAAGTCCACCTGTGTGCAATCTATGTGTCACATGATCTCAGTATATATACCTGTTCTGAAAGGCCCCAGAGTCTGTAACACACCACCAAGCATGTGGTACCATGAAGACCAGGGAGCTCTCAAAACAGGTCAGGGACAAAGTTGTGGAGAAGTATAGATCAGGGTTGAGTACTAAAAAATATATGAAACTTTGAACATCCCATTAAAAATGGAAAGAATATGGCACCACAACAAACCTGCCAAGAGAGGGCTGCCACCAAACCTCACGGACCAGACAAGGAGGGCATTAATCAGAGGCATCAAAGATAACCCTGAAGGAGCTGCAATGTTCCACAGTGGAGATTGGAGTATCTGTCCATAGGACCACTTTAATCCACTGTCGTGGAAGGATCAGAATTTGTTGGTAACATAGGTAAGATGTTTAATATTCATCAAATGTGTGTAAGTTCATTCTCATCGGAATGATATTTTGTTTAATACTGTGGCGAGGTTGCAGTTATCTGTTCTATGTCAAAACTGAGTTGCATGGGCCACAGAGAGGGAGAGGTCAAAGTGCCATCATGTGTAAACATAGCTTTTACTCCCTACCTTTTTCTAGTGGGGAAAGAAGGGTGGCAGTGTCTGGAATCATTCTATGATCCCTCTAATGTTGTTTCTATCTTAACCTATAGCCTCATTCTCCTCTCCGTGAGTTTGTCCAGGAGGTTGTATTTTGATTTGGTTGTATCTAAATTACAATTTGATATATGCCTGTTGATATGGAGGATTTGGTTTATGGTTCTGGGGTTTGGGAAAGGAGACAAAGCTGAACGATGAATTATGTCTATGCTGTCTGACTATGTGTGTCTTTGCCATTAAAGGAACTCAGTTGCATTGTAAGGGGGCTCTCAGAGAATTCACTGAGAGACACTGAATTTATCTGAGAGTCACAGGATTGTGATAGAGCTCATATAATTAAAGATGGACTTTTATAACTAACTCTGATGTGTGTGTGTGGTTTGCTCCCATGATTTGGTAAATAGAGGAAATTTCCACGACACCGCACACTCCGCAGAGCTGGGCTTTATGGAAGAGTATATGAATATGCAACCACGTTTGGTGTTCGCCAAAAGGCATGTGGGAGACTCCCCAAACATATGGATGAAGGTACTCTGGTCAGATGACACTAAAATCTTGCTTTTTGGCCATCAAGGAAAATGCTATGTCTGGTGCAAACCCAACACCTCTCATCACCCCCTAGAACGACATCCCCACAGTGAAGCACGGTGGTGGCAGCATCATGCTGTGGGGATGTTTTTCATTGGCAGGGACTGGGAAACTGGTCAGAATTGAAGGAATAATGGATGGAGCTAAATACAGGAAACCTTTTCCATCTTCCAGAGATTTGAGACTGGGACGGAGGTTCACCTTCCAGCACGAGAATGACCCTAAGCATACTGCTAAAGCATCACTTGAGTGGTTTAAGGGGAAACATTTAAATGTCTTGGAATAGCCTAGTCAAAGCCCAGACCTCAATTCAAATGAGAATCTGTGGTATGACTTAAAGATTGCTGTACACCAACGGAACCCACCCAACGTGAAGGAGCTGGAGCAGTTTTGCCTTGAAGAATGGGCAAAAATCCCAGTGGCTCGATGTGCCAAGCTTATAGAGACCTACCCCAAGAGACTTGCAGCTGTAATTGCTGCAAAAGGTGTCTCTACAAAGTATTGACTTTGGGGGGGGTGAATAGTTATGCACGCTCAAGTTCTGTTTTTATGTCTTATTACTTATTTGTTTCACAATAAAAATATTTTGCATCTTCAAAATGGTAGGCATGTTGTGTAAATCAAATGATACAACCCCTTCCCAAAAAAAATCTATTTTGTTTCCAGGTTGTAAGGCAACAAAATAGGAAAAATGCCAAGGTGGCAAGCCACTGTTCCACTATGCTCACTCACTTACAGAGCTTCAAAATCCATTTTCTTACTAACTGGTCTTTGAATATGTATTTGACAGTGTTTTCTGCTGTGTACAGGGAACGGTTGATTTATGCCAGAGCATAGAAGTCAGATGCCATGTCCCAAATGGCACCCTATTTCCTACATAATGTACTACGTTGAACTAGGGCCATATCGGTAGTAGTGCACTATATCGTCGAATAGGGTACTCTTTTTGACACTCAGCTACTGTAAGGATTCTCTTACATCTGTTTGCTGCAAATGAAACTCACTCTGAGGAGAGGTGATGAATGTAGGAGGGAATGGTGAAGTGGTCCTCTAGAAAGACGAGCCAGAGCCAGAAGAGAGAGAGAGAGAGAGAGAGAGAGAGAGAGAGAGAGAGAGAGAGAGAGAGAGAGAGAGAGAGAGAGAGAGAGAGAGACATATCCACAAAGACAAACCCAGTTTTGATCAACTCCCATATCTACTGGGTGAAATACCACAGTTTGCCATCACAGCAGCAAGATTTGTGACCTGTTGCCACAAGGAAAAGAGCAACCAGTGGAATACAAACACCTTTGTAAATACAACCCATATTTATTTATTTTACCTTTTGAACTTTAACTACTTCCACATAATATGACATTTGAAGTGTCTTATTCTTTTGGAACTTCTGTGAGTGTAATGTTTAATGGATTTTGTTTTTCACTATTGTTTATTATCTACTTTACTTGCTTTGGCAATAGGAGAAGGAGAGAAAAAAGAGAGTGAGAGAAGAAGATAGCATGAGAGACAGGAGAGAAGGAGAGAAAGATAGAACAAGAGAAGGAGAGAAGCAGATAAAGCGAGAGAGGAGAGAATGAGAGAGAAGAGAAAGCCTTTTTTCTCCCATTCTCTCTTCTTTGTTTCATTCTCTCCCTCCTCGCTTTTGTTCTATTTCATTCTCTCCTCTTTGCTCTTCCCTCCTCTCTATTTTATCTCTCTCTCCTCTTTCTTTAATTCTGAACAATGCTGATTGTATGTCTCTCTCCCTCTTTATCTATATCTCTCTCCCTCTTTCTCTATGTCTATGTATCTCTCTCCCTCTCTCCATCTTTCTCTGTCTATGTATCTCTCTCCCTCTCTCCATCTTTCTCTATGTCTATGTATCTCTCTCCCTCTCTCCATCTTTCTCTATGTCTATGTATCTCTCTCCCTATCACTCTCTCCACTGCACATTTCTGTGGATAACAAACGATAATGGTCCTTATTCTCTGAGGTAAAGAATTCAGCAATCAGCCGTTCTGCATGACAAGCTCCTGGAAGACCCCTCATTTAGAGACAGGATTGAAACGCCCCATAATCATCAGCCAGCAACACAGAGATGAAAAACACAAAATGGTGACTACAAAATATTCACTGAATTCCTAGAATCAACACTGATCCACCTACTCATCTAATAAGGTGCAGTGCATTCGGAAAGTATTCAGATCCCTTGACTTTTTCCACATCTTTTTACGTTACAGCCTTATTCTAAAACAGATTAAATAATACAAATGTCCTCATCAATCTGCACACAGTACCCCATAATGACAATGTTATAACTGCGTTGTATACATTTTTGCTAGTTTATTCAAAATAAAATAAAACATTTAATTAAGTATTCAGACCCTATGAGGCTCGAAATTTACCTCAGGGGCATCCTGTTTCAATTAATCATCCTTGTCCACCTGTGGGACATTCAATTGATTGGACATGATTTCGAAATGCACACACCTGACTAGATACAGTTGAAGTCAGAAGTTTACATACACGAGCCAAATACATTTAAACTCAGTTTTCATTATTCCTGACATTTAATCCTGGTAAAAAATAAAATCCTGTTTCAAATCAAATTTTTAGGTCAGTTAGGATCACCACGTTATTTTAAGAATGTGAAATGTCAGAATAGTAGTAGAGAGAATGATTTATTTCAGGTTTTATTGATTTCATCACATTCCCAGTGGGTCAGAAGTTGATATACAGTACACTCAATTAGTGTCTGGTAGCATTGCCTTTAAATTGTTTAACATGGGTCAAACCTATCGGGTAGCCTTCACAATCTTCCCATAAGTTGGATGAATTTTGGCCCATTCCTCCTGACAGAGCTGGTGTAACTGAGTCAGGTTTGTAGGCCTCCATTGCTTGCACACGCTCTTTCAGTTCTGCCAACAAAATTTCTATGGTTTTTAGATCAGGGCATTGTGATGGCCAATCCAATACCTTGACTTTGTTGTCCTTAAGCCATTTTGCCACAACTTTGAAAGTATGCTTGGGGTCATTGTCCATTTGGAAGACCCATTTGCGACCAAGCTTTAACTTCCTGACCGATATCTTCAGATGTTGCTTCATTATATCCACATAATTTTCCTCCCTCATGATGCCATCTTTTTGAAGTGCACCAGTCCCTCCTGCAGCAAAGCACCCCCAGGACATGATGCTGCCACCCCTGTGCTTCATGGTTGGGATGGTGTTCATCGGCTTGCAAGCCTCCCCTTTTTCCTCCAAACATAACGATGGTCATTATGGCCAAACAGTTCTATTTTTGTTTCATCGGACTAGAGGACATTTCTCCAAAAAGTACAATCTTTGTCACCATGTGCAGTTGCAAACCATAGTCTGGCTTTTTATGGTGGTTTTGGAGCAGTGGCTTCTTCCTTGCTTAGCGGCCTTTCAGGTTATGTCAATATAGGACTCGTTTTACTGTGGATATAGATACAATTTGTACCTGTTTTCTCCAGCATCTTCACAATGTCTTTTGCTGTTGTTCTGGGATTGATTTGCACTTTTCGCACCAAAGTACATTCATCTCTATGAGACAGAACGCGTCTCCTTCCTGAGCGGTATGACGGCTGAGTGGTCCCATGGTGTTTATACTTGCGTACTATTGTTTGTATAGATGAACGTGGTACCTTCAAGCATTTGGGAAATTGCTCCCAAGGATGAACCAGACTTGTGGAGGTCTACAATTTTTGTCTGAGGTCTGTGCTGATTTCTTTTGATTTTCCCATGATGTCAAGCAAGAGGCACTGAGTTTGAAGGCATGCCTTGAAATACATCCACAGGTACACCTCACTGAAATTACGTCAATTAGCCTATCAGAAGCTTCTAAAGCCATGACATCATTTTCTGGAATTTTCCAAGCTGTTTAAAGGCACAGTCAACTTAGTGTATGTAAACATCTGACCCACTGGAATTGTGATATAGTGAATTATAGGTGAAATAATCTGTCTGTAAACAATTGTTGGAAAAATGACAAGGTGTCATGCACAAAGTAAATGTCCAAACCAACTTGCCAAAACTTTGTTAACAAGAAATTTGTGGAGTGGTTGAAAAACGAGTTTTAATGATTCCAACCTAAATGTATGTAAACTTCCGACTTCAACTGTAAGGTACAACAGTTGACAATGCATGTCAGCGCAAAAACATAGCCATGTGGTCGAAGAAAATGTTGGTAGACCTCTGAGAGAGGATTGTGTCGAGGCACAAATCTGGGGAAGGACACCAAACATATCTGCAGCATTAAAAGTCCCCAAGAACATAGTGGCCTCCATCGTTCTTAAATGGAATAAGTTTGGAACCACCAAGACTTTTCCTAGAGCTGGCTGCCTGGCCAAACTGAGCAATGGGGGGGAGTAAGTCCTTGGTCAGGGAGGTGACCAAGAACTCTATGGTCACTCTGACAGAGCTTCAGAGGTCCTCTGTGGAGATGGGAGAACCTACCAGAAGGACAACAATCTTTGCAGCACTCCACCAATCAAGCATTTATGGTAGAGGGGGCCAGACAGAAACTACTCATCAGGAAAAGGCACATAACAGCCCACTTGGAGTTTGCCAAAGGGTACTGTAAGAACTCGCAGACCATGAAAAACACGATTCTCTGGTCTGATGAAATCAAGATTGAACTCTTTGGCCTGAATACCAAGTGTCACGTCTGGAGGAAGTGGCAGGGACTGAGGGAAACAGGACAATGCCCCTAAGCACACAGCCAAGACAACGCAGGTGTGGCTTTTGAACAAGTCTCTGAATGTCCTTGAGTGGCCTAGCCAAAGCCTGGACTTGAACTCGATCGAACATCTACGGAGAGACCGGAAAATTGGTGTGCAGCGATAGAGCGATAGAGCTTGATGGGATCTGCAGAGAAGAATGGTATAAACTGTAGCGTCACACCCAAGAATATTCAAGGCTGTAATCGTTGCCAAAGGTGCTTGAACAAAGTACTGAGTAAAGGGTCTGAATACTTATGTAAATGTGATATTTCAGTGTTTTATTTTTAAAACATTTCCAAAAATGTCTAAAAACCTGTTTTTCGTTGTCATTATGGGGTATTGTGAGTAGATTTGCGAGGGGAAAAAACAATTTAATCAGTTTTAGAATAAAGCTGTAATTTAACAAAATGTGGATGAAGTCAAGGGGTCTGAATACTTTCACCATGCACTTTATACAGTGTCTTGTGAAAGTATTCACTCCTTGGCATTTTTCCTATTTTGTTGCCTTACAACTTGGAATTAAAATGTATTTTTTTTGGGGTGTATCATTTGATTTAAACAACATGACTACCACTTTGAAGATGCAAAATATTTTTATCGTGATACAAACAAGAAATAAGACAGAAAAACAGAAAACTTGAGCATGTATAACTATTCACCCCCCGCCCCAAAGTCAATACTTTGTAGAGCCACCTTTTGCAGCAATTACAGCTGCAAGTCTCTTGGGGTATGTCTCTATAGGCTTGGCACATCTAGCCACTGGGATTTTTGCCCATTCTTCAAGGCAAAACCGCTCCAGCTCTTTCAAGTTGGATGGGTTCCGTTGGTGTACAGCAATCTTTAAATCATACCATAGATTATCATTTGGATTTTGGTCTGGGCTTTGTCTAGGCCATTCCAAGACATTTAAATGTTTCCTCTTGAACCACTCAAGTGTTGCTTTAGCAGTATGCCTCGGGTGATTGTCCTGCTGGAAGGTGAACCTCCGTCCCAGTCTCTAATCTCTGGAAGACTGAAACAGGTTTCCCTTCAAGAATTTCCCTGTATTTAGTACCATCCATTATTCCTTCAATTCTGACCAGTTTCCCAGTCCCTGCTGATAAAAAACATCCCCAAAACATGATGCTGCCACCACATTGCTTCCCTGTGGGAATGGTGTTCTTGGGGTGATGAGAGGTGTAGGGTTTGCGTCAGACATAGCATTTTCCTTGATGGCCAAAAAGCAACATTTAGTGTCATCTGACCACAGTACCTTTTTCCATTGGGGAGTCTCCCACATGCCTTTTGGCAAACACCATATCTGTTTGCTTATTTTGTCTTTAAGCAATGGCTTTTTCTGTCCACTCTTCTGTAAAGCCCAGCTCTGTGGGTGTACGGTTTAAAGTGGTCCTATTTACAGATACTCCGCTGTGGAGCTTTGCAGCTCCTTCAGGGTTATCTTTGGTCTCTTTGTTGCCTCTGATTAATGCCCTCCTTGGCTGATCTGTAAGTTTTGGTGGGCGGCCCTCTCTTGGCAGGTTTGTTTTGGTGCCATATTCTTCCCATTTTTTAATAATGAATTTAATGGTGCTCCGTAGGATGTTCAAAGTTTCAGATATTTTTCTATAACTCAACCCTGATCTGTACTTCTCCACAACTTTGTCCTTGACCTGTTTGGAGAGCTCCTTGGTCTTCATGGTGCTTGGTGGTAAAAACAAGAAGTGTACAGTCAGTCTTTCCTCAACTCAAAGCCAAGATTGACTGACATGCATAGTATTAATATTTGCCAACTGATTACAATTAAGAGCAAGATGTGCCGCCCTGTTCTGGGCTAACAGCAGCTTAACTAGGTCTTTCTTTGCAGCACTTGATCACATGACAGGACAATAATCACGATAAGATGAAACTAGAGCCTAAATGACTTGCTTTGTGGAGTGTGTCAAAAAAGTATCTCTTTATTACAGACAGACCTCTTCCCATCTTTACACCCATTGAATGTACAGTATGTGTTTTGACCATGACAGTTTACAGTCAAATCAAATCAAATCAAATGTATTTATATAGCCCTTCGTACATCAGCTGATATCTCAAAGTGCTGTACAGAAACCCAGCCTAAAACCCCAAACAGCAAACAATGCAGGTGTAAAAGCACGGTGGCTAGGAAAAACTCCCTAGAAAGGCCAAAACCTAGGAAGAAACCTAGAGAGGAACCGGGCTATGTGGGGTGGCCAGTCCTCTTCTGGCTGTGCCGGGTAGAGATTATAACAGAACATGACCAAGATGTTCAAATGTTCATAAATGACCAGCATGGTCAAATAATAATAAGGCAGAACAGTTGAAACTGGAGCAGCAGCACAGTCAGGTGGACTGGGGACAGCAGGAGCCATCATGTCAGGTAGTCCTGGGGCACGGTCCTAGGGCTCAGGTCCTCCGAGAGAGAGAAAGAAAGAGAGAATTAGAGAGCATATGTGGGGTGGCCAGTCCTCTTCTGGCTGTGCCGGGTGGAGATTATAACAGAACGTGGCCAAGATGTTTAAATGTTCATAAATGACCAGCATGGTTGAATAATAGTAAGGCAGAACAGTTGAAACTGGAGCAGGAGCATGGCCAGGTGGACTGGGGACAGCAAGGAGTCCTCATGTCAGGTAGTCCTGGGACATGGTCCTAGGGCCCAGGCCAGTTGAAACTGGAGCAGCAGCATGGCCAGGTGGACTGGGGACAGCAAGGAGTCATCATGTCAGGTAGTCCTGGGGCATGGTCCTAGGGCTCAGGTCCTCCGAGAGAGAGAAAGAAAGAGAGAAGGAGAGAATTAGAGAACGCACACTTAGATTCACACAGGACACCTGAATAGGACAGGAGAAGTACTCCAGATAAACAGACTGACCCTAGCCCCCCCGACACATAAACTACTGCAGCATAAATACTGGAGGCTGAGACAGGAGGGGTCAGGAGACACTGTGGCCCCATCCGAGGACACCCCCGGACAGGGCCAAACAGGAAGGATATAACCCCACCCACTTTGCCAAAGCACAGCCCCCACACCACTAGAGGGAAATCTTCAACCACCAACTTACCATCCTGAGACAAGGCCGAGTATAGCCCACAAAGATCTACGACACAGTCTAAGGTAGCACCAAGTAATTTAGTCTCCTCAACTTGTTCATCAGCCGCACCATTCATTTCCAGATTCAGCTGAGGTCTAGAACTTAGGGAATGATTTGTACTAAATACAATGCTCTTAAATACATTGCTCGTTTTAGAGATGTTCAGGTCCAATTTATTACAGGCCACCCATTCCAAAACAGACTGCAAGTCTTTGTTAAGGGGGTTTCAGTGACTTCATTAGCTGTGGTTGCTGGTGTGTAATATGGTTGAATGCCAGTGGCAGGTCATTGTTAAAAATAGAAAAGAGTAGAGGGCCTAGAGAGCTTCCATTGTTTGGCATTAGAGACGCTCCCATTAAAGAAAACCCTCTAAGTTCTATTAGATAGATAGCTCTGAATCCATGATTTGGCAGAGGTTTAAAAGCCATAACACATCAGTTTTCTCAACAGGTTATGGTCAATAATATCAAAGGCTTTACTGAAATCTAACAGTACAGCTCCCACAATCTTCTTCTTATTAATATCTTTCAACCAATCATCAGTCATTTGTGGCAGTGCAGTAGACGTTGAGTGCCCTTCTCTACAAGCATGCTGAAAGTCTGTTGGTAATTTGTTTACAGAGAGGCAGCGTTGTATTGTGTCAAACACAATTTTTCCAACAGTTTGCTAAGAGCTGGCAGCAAGCTGATTGGTCTGCTGTTAGAACCAGTAAAGGCCAGTCTTTACCACTCTTGGGTAGCGGAATTACTTTGGCTTCCCTCCAGGCACGAGGACAAAGACTTTCCTCAAGGCTCAGATTAAAGATATGACAGATAGGAGTGGCAATAGAGTCAGCTACCATCCTCAGTAGGTTTCCATTTAAGTTGTCAATGCCATTGATTGATAACAATCATTTTTCCACCTCTCCCACTAACTTGATCAAATTTAAACTCGCAATGCTTTTCTTTCATTATTAGTTTTTATACATGAGTACGATGGTTCACTGTTTGTTGTTGGCATTTCCTGCCTAAGTTTGCCCACTTTACCAATGAAGTAATCATTAAAATAATTGGCAAAATCAAATGGTTTTGTGATAAAGAAGCCATCTGATTTGATGCAAGATGGAGTTGAATTTATCTTTCTGCCCATGATTTAGTACTCTGCATTTTTTTACATCATTCTTTATATCATTGCTCTTGGCTTCAAAATACAGTTTCTTCTTCTTTTTGTTGAGTTTAGTCTCATCATTTCTCAATTTGCAGTAAGTCAGCCAGTCAGATGTGCAGCCAGACTTATTAGCCAGTCCTTTTGCCCCAGCCTTAACAGTTCTAACGGTCAATTTCTTAACAGGTGCATGTTTATCAATAATTGGAAGAAGCTATTTCATAATTTCAGCGTCTGGAAGCTCGTTATTAATCACATCAGACCAACAAATGTGACCAACCAGCTCGATTCGTACTTATGTAGCATAATTACAAATTGTGTTTTTTACATTGGATAAAAGTAGAGACCCTGAGCTAGAAAATTGTATATCATACACTGCAGTTGAGGAACAATGGGAAAGTAATTATGCTTTAAAGGTTAATAAACTAAATCAGTTTTGAGAAAATGGCCCTTGAATATTTTGGTACACATACTGGAGAGCTCTTCTTTGTCTACACCGAATCAGGACCATCCACACCCTCTTTAGCTTTAGCCCCACCCATATCTTTAAGGATTCCACTGTGAGGTCATGTATTAAACAACTAAAGAATTCAAGACTAAAGGCTGGTTGGCTATGGCTGTGTTTGTGCCAGAGTGCTAGAGTGTGGCATTTGTAAACTTGTGTTGTTAGATTGTCCATTCGTAAATTCAAAGCCATTCACTCTCTGAGCGTTCGGAGCGCACACCCGGACGCTGTAGCCGAGGTAGGGTTGATTCGAACATTCTGACCTAACAGCAGTCAAGCACCCAAGCTAACTGGCTAACGTTGGCTAGCTTGCAAGATACATCGAGACACAAATGAGAAAACAGCACACTGATAATTTTCTTCGCCCTAGCAGAGCTGGTTAGGCTGTTTTTATGTTATCCAGAGTGTTGGTGACTGCAACTGTGCTGCTGGCAGCAATTTAATTATGCTTCTCTGCCAACGTTTACTGACACCAGCCATATTCAACGGCGTTGAGTGTTTGTAAATGTGTCAGTTATTCTGCATCTATCGATAGTTGTCGCAGTGAAATCATAAACATTCTAGTGAAATGATTTATTGTATAATGGAGTCTTCTGTTTAGACATGCTAGCTAAAGCTAGCTAAACAATAAACTATAATCCCAACTGATAATGTTACTACGCTGCATGAATCTGTAGGTAGCTAACCAATCAAATTCAATGTTAGCTAGCTAACATTATGCTGTAAATAGCAATGCAAATGACTCTGAGATGCTAATAATATCACTACACAGATCATACATGTAACGTTAGCCAGCGATCCAGCCAGCTAACATTAGCCAGCTAAGCTAACAGTACACTTTAACTTGAAATGAAAATTACTTTCTGACTAAATTAGAAATGTGTAATATCTGAAAATGTACCAAGCTAGACTCGCTTACCCGTATACATGGATGGACGCTTCACCCTCTCTGTAACAGATGCCATGGTTGCCCTTAGTTTGAAGATGTGTTCTCTTTTCGACTTTGTCTACATATTTGCAATCAAATGGCAGAATGTTCTTAGCTATCATACTCAAATTCCACTGATTTCAAAACTCGGTCCTCCAGAAAGTGGAGAGCAACACTTATGCAGTTCTACTACATGATATCCTACAACAAAGCAGCGTTAGAAAGGATTACCTACACATACTGACCAGCTCATGTTATAGACAGAAGCACGCTACATGGCAGACCAATCCAAACTCATCTCTTGGCATGTGCAGCCCACTCATTATCTCTGCCAATTATGGCTAGTTTGCTGTCTTTTTCTGTGGCTAAACCAATTAGGCTCCAAAATTAAACATTGTATTCATATTTGCAGATGGCATACAAGTTTGATATTAAAGAACATTTATTTATTTACTTTTTATTTTTTTTTTCACCTTTATTTAACCAGGTAGGCTAGTTGAGAACAGGTTCTCATTTGCAACTGTGACCTGGCCAAGATAAAGCATAGCAGTGTGAACAGACAACACAGAGTTACACATGGAGTAAACAATTAACAAGTCAATAACACAGAAAAAAAAAAGGAGTCTATATACAGTGTGTGCAAAAGGCATGAGGAGGTAGGCGAATAATTACAATATTGCAGATTAACACTGAAGTGATAAATGATCATGTACAGGTAGAGATATTGGTGTGCAAAAGAGCAGAAAAGTAAATAAATAAAAACTGTGGGGATGAGGTCGGTGAAAATGGGTGTGCTATTTACCAATAGATTATGTACAGCTGCAGTGATCGGTTAGCTGCTCAGCTAGCTGATGTTTGAAGTTGGTGAAGGAGATAAAAGTCTCCAACTTCAGCGATTTTTGCAATTCGTTCCAGTCACAGGCAGCAGAGTACTGGAACGAAGGCGGCGAATGAGGTGTTGGCTTTAGGGATGATCAATGAGATACACCTGCTGGAGCGCGTGCTACAGATGGGTGTTGCCATCGTGACCAGTGAGCTGAGATAAGGCGGAGCTTTGCCTAGCATGGCCTTGTAGATGACCTGAAGCCAGTGGGTCTGGCAACGAATATGTAGCGAGGGCCAGACTAGAGCATACAAGTCGCAGTGGTGGGTAATATAAGGTGCTTTAGTGACAAAACGGATGGCACTGTGATAAACTGCATCCAGTTTGCTGAGTAGAGTGTTGGAAGCAATTTTGTAGATGACGTCGCCGAAGTCGAGGATCGGTAGGATAGTCAGTTTTACTAGGGTAAGCTTGGCAGCGTGAGTGAAGGAGGCTTTGTTGCTGAATAGAAAGCCGATTCTTGATTTGATTTTCGATTGGAGATGTTTGATATGGGTCTGGAAGGAGAGTTTGCAGTCTAGCCAGACACCTAGGTACTTATAGGTGTCCACATATTCAAGGTCAGAGCCATCCAGTGTGGTGATGCTAGTCGGGCATGCGGGTGCAGGCAGCGATCGGTTGAAAAGCATGCATTTGGTTTTACTAGCGTTTAAGAGCAGTTGGAGGCCACGGAAGGGAGTGTTGTATGGCATTGAAGCTCGATTGGAGGTTAGATAGCACAGTGTCCAATGACGGGCAAAGTGTATACAATGGTGTCGTCTGCGTAGAGGTGGATCAGGGAATCGCCCGCAGCAAGAGCAACATCATTGATATATACAGAAAAGAGTCGGCCGAGAATTGAACCCTGTGGCACCCCATAGAGACTGCCAGGGGACCGGACAACATGCCCTCCGATTTGACACACTGAACTCTGTCTGCAAAGTAATTGGTGAACCAGGCAAGGCAGTCATCCGAAAAACCGAGGCTACTGAGTCTGCCGATAAGAATATGGTGATTGACAGAGTCGAAAGCCTTGGCAAGGTCGATGAAGACGGCTGCACAGTACTGTCTTTTATCGATGGCGGTTATAATGTCGTTTAGTACCTTGAGTGTGGCTGAGGTGCACCCGTGACCGGCTCGGAAACCGGATTGCATAGCGGAGAAGGTATGGTGGGATTCGAGATGGTCAGTCACCTGTTTGTTGACTTGGCTTTCGAAGACCTTAGATAGGCAGGGCAGGATGGATATAGGTCTGTAACAGTTTGGGTCCAGGGTGTCACCCCTTTGAAAAGGGGATGACTGCGGCAGCTTTCCAGTCCTTGGGGATCTCAGACGATATGAAAGAGAGGTTGAACAGGCTGGTAATAGGGGTTGCGACAATGGCGGCGGATAGTTTCAGAAAAAGAGGGTCCAGATTGTCAAGCCCAGCTGATTTATACGGGTCCAGGTTTTGCAGCTCTTTCAGAACATCTGCTATCTGGATTTGGGTAAGGAGAACCTGGAGAGGCTTGGGCGAGGAGCTGCGGGGGGGCCGGGGCTGTTGGCCGAGGTAGGAGTAGCCAGGCAGAAGCATGGCCAGCCGTTGAGAAATGCTTGTTGAAGTTTTCGATAATCATGGATTTGTCGGTGGTGACCGTGTTCCCTAGCCTCAGTGCAGTGGGCAGCTGGGAGGAGGTGCTCTTGTTCTCCATGGACTTCACAGTGTCCCAGAACTTTTGGAGTTGGAGCTACAGGATGCAAACTTCTGCCTGAAGAAGCTGGCCTTAGCTTTCCTGGCTGACTGCGTGTATTGGTTCCTGACTTCCCTGAACAGTTGCATATCGCGGGGACTGTTCGATGCTATTGCAGTCCGCCACAGGATGTTTTTGTGCTGGTCGAGGGCAGTTAGGTCTGGAGTGAACCAAGGGCTGTATCTGTTCTTAGTTCTGCATTTTTTGAACGGAGCATGCTTATCTAAAATGGTGAGGAAGTTACTCTTAAAGAATGACCAGGCATCCTCAACTGACGGGATGAGGTCAATGTCCTTCCAGGATACCCGGGCCAGGTCGATTAGAAAGGCCTGCTCACAGAAGTGTTTTAGGGAGCGTTTGACAGTGATGAGGGTGGTCGTTTGACTGCGGCACCGTAGCGGATACAGGCAATGAGGCAGTGGTCGCTGAGATCCTGGTTGAAGACAGCGGAGGTGTATTTGGAGGGCCAGTTGGTCAGGATGACGTCTATGAGGTGCCCTTGCTTACAGAGTTAGGGTTGTACCTGGTGGGTTCCTTGATGATTTGAGTGAGATTGAGGGCATCTAGCTTAGATTGTAGGACTGCCGGGGTGTTAAGCATATCCCAGTTTAGGTCACCTAGCAGAACAAACTCTGAAGCTAGATGGGGGCAATCAATTCACAAATGGTGTCCAGGGCACAGCTGGGAGCTGAGGGGGTCGGTAGCAGGCGGCAACAGTGAGAGACTTGTTTCTGGAAGAGTGATTTTCAGAATTAGTAGTTCGAACTGTTTGGGTATGGACCTGGAAAGTATGACATTACTTTGCAGGCTATCTCTACAGTAGACTGCAACTCCTCCCCCTTTAGCACTTCTATCTTGACGGAAGATGTTATAGTTGGAAAGTTAACAAGTTCCAGAAGGTATTTCTGCCCAAAAGCATACATATTTTAAAGTTTACATTCAAATGGCTCTCCTGTGACGTGAGACATACCGTAATCCTAATTTCCTGAAACGAGTCACAAATATTTTTTACATCATCCACAGAAGAATCACAGCAAAGTATTTTGTATAATCTCTTATACATTATTTTAGGCCCTGCTTTTCGAACTTTGACTTGGATCATCCAGCCTAGGCAAGGAGTGTAGTGTGCAGCCAGGGAGCTAGGCACACACACTGGGCAGCTATGCAGGCCCTGCCCGGTGACCAGAGAGCAGAGCCATACAGAATGTATGAGAATGAGTCCCAAAATGGTACCATATTCCCTACATAGTGCACAAATTTGGACCAGGGCTCATAGGGATCTGGTCAAAAGTAGTGCACTAGATCGGGAATAGGGTACCATTTGGGACACGAGTCAGGGACTGCATCAAAGCCGGTGCAGCTGTCCCTCTGTAAGCTGTGTGTCTGTCTTGCAAGGTTTTAATCTGCTTGGCTCTAGTGGTGCGGAGCCTACCCATCCTCCTGCCCGAGTGTGATTTTGCCTCCCATGGGAGGAACAACAAACATCAAGAGACGGCCTTTGTTGGACCCTTTCTCCCTCTCATCCCTCACTCTGTGGGTGCAATCGCTCTCTCTCTATATATTTATCTTCTCGATATCTCTCTCCCTTTCTCTTCTCCCTCTTTTAAGCTCTCTCTCTCTCTCTCTCTCTCACACACAGAGACAGAGAGAAAGACAGACAGGGAGAGAGAGAGAGAGAGAGAGAGAGAGAGAGAGAGAGAGAGAGAGAGAGAGAGAGAGAGAGAGAGAGAGAGAGAGAGAGAGAGAGAGAGAGAGAGAGAGAGAGTACTGGCAGAATGTGTGGTTCAATGGACACAGCATCCCGCATAGAGGAGAACTAGATGTTTATCTGTTGGCACCAACACAGGGGAATAATGGCTTAAGCTTCTGCTCACTGGTCCCATACATCTCTGTCAGCACAATGTAACACAAAACATGTGAAAGCCCAGGAAGAACTCAAAACCTAAAACACAACTCCATGGTTACAGTGACCATTTTAGGACACCTTTGACCTCAAGACTCATAGCCTCACCTTGACATCGTACAAGGGTTTATTTCCGGGAAGTCAAATAATTGTATTTGTCACATGCTTTGTAAACAACAGGTGTAGACTAACAGTGAAATGCTTACTTACAGGTCCTCCTCCAACGATGCAGAGAAAAATATAGATATTAATAAAAAAGTAAAAAACAAGACGGGGAACGATCATGTTCGTAATGTTCATGTTTCATGTAGAGAACAATGAATCGACAGTATGCTAGCTCCCAATCATGAATCTACAGTGTGCTAGCTACCAATCATGAATCTACAGTGTGCTAGCTACCAATCATAAATCTACAGTGTGCTAGCTACCAATCATGAATCGACAGTGTGCTAGCTCCCAATCATGAATCTACAGTGTGCTAGCTCCCAATCATGAATCTACAGTGTGCTAGCTCCCAATCATGAATCTACAGTGTGCTAGCTACCAATCATCTACAGTGTGCTACTACAGTATGCTAGCTACCAATCATGAATCTACAGTGTGCTAGCTACCAATCATGAATCTACAGTATGCTAGCTACCAATCATGAATCTACAGTATGCTAGCTCCCAATCATGAATCTACAGTATGCTAGCTCCCAATCATGAATCTACAGTGTGCTAGCTCCCAATCATGAATCTACAGTGTTTTAGCTACCAATCGTGAATCTACAGTATGCTAGCTATCAATCATAAATCTACAGTATGCTAGCTACCAATAATGAATCTACAGTATGCTAGCTCCCAATCATGAATCTACAGTGTGCTAGCTCCCAATCATGAATCTACAGTGTGCTAGCTCCCAATCATGAATCTACAGTGTTTTAGCTACCAATCGTGAATCTACAGTGTGCTAGCTCGCAATCGTGAATCTACAGTGTGCTAGCTCCCAATCATGAATCTACAGTGTGCTAGCTACCAATCATGAATCTACAGTGTGCTAGCTACCAATCATGAATCTACAGTATGCTAGCTACCAATCATGAATCTACAGTATGCTAGCTACCAATCATGAATCTACAGTATGCTAGCTCCCAATCATGCATCTACAGTATGCTAGCTCCCAATCATGAATCTACAGTGTGCTAGCTACCAATCATGAATCTACAGTGTGCTAGCTACCAATCATGAATCTACAGTATGCTAGCTCCCAATCATAAATCTACAGTATGCTAGCTCCCAATCATGAATCTACAGTATGCTAGCTCCCAATCATAAATCTACAGTATGCTAGCTCCCAATCACGAATCTACAGTATGCTAGCTCCCAATCACGAATCTACAGTATGCTAGCTCCCAATCATGAATCTACAGTATGCTAGCTCCCAATCATGAATCTACAGTATGCTAGCTCCCAATCATAAATCTACAGTATGCTAGCTACCAATCATAACTAACTGTACATATTGTGGGAGAAATATTGAAGTATCAGTTGGATGTGTAGGTGTTTTGCACTGCATGCGAGAACATCCATTGATCAGTACATGGAATTAAGTGACAATTTCAGGTCAGAGGTATGGTTCAATTTTAAATGTATGATTCAAGTTTAGATGTATGGTTCAAGTTTAAAGGTATGGTTCAAGTATAATGGTATGGTTCAAGTTTAGAGGTATGGTTCAAGTTTAGAGTTATGGTTCAAGTTTAGAGTTATGGTTCAAGTTTAGAGCTATGGTTCAAATATAAAGGTATGGTTCAAGTTTAGAGGTATGGTTCAAGTTTAGAGCTATGGTTCAAGTTTAGAGCTATGGTTCAAGTTTAGAGTTATGGTTCAAGTTTAGAGTTATGGTTCAAGTTTAGAGATATGGTTCAAGTTTAGATTTATGGTTCAAGTCAGAGGTACAGTTCATGATTTAGAGTTACGGTTCACGTTTAGAGTTACGGTTCAAGTTTAGAGGTACGGTTCAAGTTTAGAGGTATGGTTCAAGTTTAGAGGTATGGTTCAAGTTTAGAGGTATGGTTCATGTCAGAGGTATGGTTCAATTTTAGTGGTACGGTTCAAGTTTAGAGGTATGGTTCTCTGCTACCATGAGAAAAAAGTGTCTTTGTGATCTGGATTGAGCTGAGTCTGAGAGAGAGAGATTAAAATGAAACGAGACCTAATATTTCTAATAGTTATAATAGTTATAATATTCATAATAGTCCTAGTAGTCCTAATATTCTAATAGATCCAATAGATCTGATAGTCCTAATATTCTAATAGATCCAATAGATCTGATTGTCCTAATAGTTCCAATAGTTCCAAAAGTTCTAATAGTTCCAATAGTCCTAATATAATAGTTCGAACAGATCTAATAGTTCAATAGATATAATAGTCCCAAAAGTCCAAGCAGTTCCAACAGTTCTAATAGTTCTAATAGTTCCCAATAGTTATAATAGTTATAATAGTTCCAATAGTCCTAATATTCTAATAGTTCTAACAGTTCCAATTATTTCAATAGTTCTAATACTTCTAATCGTTTCAATAGTTCTAATAGTTCTAATTTTCAACAGTTATAATAGTTCCAATAGTTCTAATAGTTCTAATAGTTTCAAAAGATCCAATAGCCTAATATTCTAATAGTTTTAATAGTTAAGATACATCCAAAAGTTCTAATAGTCCCAAACGTTCCAAAATTTCTAATAGTTCAAATAGTTCCAGAAGTTCTAATAGTTCTAATAGTTCCAAAAGTTCTAATAGTGCCAATAGTTCCATAAGTTAAAATAAACCTAAAAGTTCTAATAGTTCTAATAGTTCCAATAGTTCCATAAGTTAAAATAAACCTAAAAGTTCTAATAGTTCTAATAGTTCCTTCCTCTGCACCGGTGCCCAGTCCAGTCCAGTCCAGGCACGGTGCTCTGGATAAGAGCGTCTGCTAAATGACTTAAATGTGTCCAGTCAAGCTCCAGGGCAGGAGCCTTCCTCTGCGCCGGTGCCCAGTACGGGTACGGTGTTCAGTACAGCTCCATGGCCGGAGCCTTCCTCAGTGCCGGTATCCAGTCCAGGCACGGCGACCAGCCCAGCTCCAAGGCGGGAGCCTTACTCTGCGCCAGTGCCCAATCCAAGCAGGGGCGGCCAGCCCAGCTCCATGGCCGGAGCCTTCTTCTGCGCCGGTGCCCAGTCCAGGCACGGCGGCCAGCCCAGCTCCATGGCTGGAGCCTTCTTCTACGCCGCTGTCCAGTCCAGGCACGGTGTCCAACCCTGCTCCAGGACCGGAGCCCTCCTCTGCGCCGCTGCCCAGTCCAGGCACGGAATTCAGCCCGGCGCCATGGTCGGATCCGGGGTCTGGCGGAGGCTACGACCTGCACCGGAGCCGCCACCGACACTAATCACCCTCCCTAACCCCCCCCATTTGGTTTAAGGTTTTGCGGCCAGAGTCCGCACCTTTGGGGGAAACAGGGCGTTACTAGGGGAATTCTAGTTTAATATTTCTATGTTGTGTTCTAGTTTATATTTTCTATGTTGCTGTTTTGTATGATTCCCAATTAGAGGCAGCTGGTAATCGTTGTCTCTAATTGGGGATCACATTTAAGTAGCTATTTTTCCCAAATGTGTTTGTGGGATATTGTTTTGTGCATGTGCACCACGTAGTCACGTTTTGTTGTTGATTTATTGATATATTTAGCTTATTTTCACTTTGTAATAAATATGTGGAACTCAACATCCGCTGCGCCTTGGTCCAGTTCTTATGATAACCGTGACAGTCATGGAATATTCATTGCATGGGAATTATATGAGCAAACAATCATGAAATAATGAAAGAAACACAGATCAACAAACAGGACAGGAGAATGCCAGGGGGAAATGTGGGCAAAATAATATTTGACTTGTATTATACCATGAAAATATTAGTTTTTTCTCATGTTGTCAGTGTTTTGGAGGTTTCAATCATGTAATGAACCACACACATCCAAAGCTGCTTCTTGGAGGGTGAGGGGTTATTGTAAAAGAACAAAGAGGACTATCTGTACTGACATCGACAAGGCTTGACAAGGGATAGGCTCATGCTATTGAATCTAGTGCATGGTCACCAGAGCGCACAAGAACAACCAAACATCAGATCATTACTGTGGGTCCAAGACATATTTGACACCTGGAAGACTCTCATCCCCTCAACCCCACTATGGTTACGTCTGAAGTGGCATCCTATTCCCTATACTATATAGTGCACTACGTTTGACCAGGGCACATGTCAAAAGTAGTGCACTATATAGGGAATAGGATGCTATAAATCACATCCTTAACATCCCTTCCTCAACAGCTAAGTACAAGATCCCAGTCCCAGGGGTGTGTGTGTGTGTGTGTGTGTGTGTGTGTGTGTGTGTGTGTGTGTGTGTGTGTGTGTGTGTGTGTGTGTGTGTGTGTGTGTGTGTGTGTGTGTGTGTGTGTGTGTGTGTGTGTGTGTGTGTGTGTGTGGACATGCCGCATTTGTCCACAAAGGAACCCTTCAGGGGAGGTGAGACACTGAATGCCAAGAGGGGTTCTGGTTCCAGATCGTTTTGACCAGGATGATTTTCTGCTGCGCTCTGGAGCAAATATGCAGAGCAGAACAGAATAGCAGAGAGCTGCCCGCTGCACCCACACACAGGGACAGTGCTTGCAAGTGGCTAAGTGAGGCCGATGCCAGGGCTGACAGTGGGGAGCACATCTGTCTTGTGGCTGATAGCTCCACACAAACAAACACACTGCTGCCTGGGGTATTTGTTTCTGTAATCTGGAATGGAAGGAGCTATGGGCAAAGTGCCGTCATGGTTGTACGTAAAGTGTGTGTGGGAGGGGGGGTGAGCCTGCCTGCCTGCCTATTTACAATCTGGCCAAGATATTTTTTTATTTTATTTTACCTTTATTTAACCAGGCTAGTCAGTTAAGAACAAATTCTTATTTTCAATGACGGCCTAGGAACAGTGGGTTAACTGCCTGTTCAGGGGCAGAACGACAGATTTGCACCTTGTCAGCTCGGGGGTTTGAACTTGCAACCTTCCGGTTACTAGTCCAACGCTCTAAGCACTAGGCCACCCTGCCGCCCCAGATAAAGCAAAGCAGTTCGACACATGCAACGACACAGAGTTACACATGGAGTAAAACAAGTCAGTCAATAATACAGTCAATAATACAGTAGAAACAAGTCTATATACGATGTGAGCAAATGAGTTGAGATCAGGGAGGTAAAGGCAAAAAAAGGCCATGGTGGCAAAGTAAATACAATATAGCAAGTAAAACACAGGAATGGTAGATTTGCAGTGGAAGAAATGTGTGTGTTGAGGTTGGGCTGTAACCTGTATATTCTCATCATAAAGCAGCGTTGCTTCACATAGCACAGATAGAGGTGGACTAGGAACAACATCCTCCCTGCAGTTTTATGTTTTAATCCACTGGGAAACCAATTAAGTCTGACAGATTTTACATTAAGAGATCAAGCCGAGTCATGTAGATGCTCCTGGTGCATTTTGATCCAAGGCATTTGTCTTCACATCTCTTCCCTGCACAATAGAAATACAGATTCTACAGATAGAAAGAAAGGTATTTTAGGTTGTTTTGTTTGCCAATAAAATGCTACAGCCGTAGGATCTTAATTTGATCACTTTTGTTGCTGAGAATGTTCCTTCACAGCAGGAAATGCAGGAAATGCAAACATGTAGTGTATTTGGCATTTAAAATGGCTCCTAAAGTTTGTCATTTCCAATTTGAAATGTTCTGCAGTTGCAAACTGTCTCAAATGAAGATCATACGTATGTACTGGTATGACAGTAAAGAGAGCAGGAGCGAATCCTGAAAGGTGATAAAAAGCTTGGTTTAATTTCGTTTCTTCAGCAGAACTGTGTAGTGTAAATTCAACTGATATAAAGATGTTGTCAAACCATTTAAGTTATGAATAACAAAATATTCCTTTTATCTACAGTGGAACAAAAAGGTAACTGTTATAGTTTCTTTAGTTTTTAAACAAACTTGTTGAAACCTTCTGAAATGAAACATACAGTATATGTAGTTCAAAAACTATGACAGACATAAAATCTAATAGTAAAAATAGTTCAATCTAATCGCAAAAATGATTAAAGAGCAGCAGTAAAATAACAATAGCGAGGCTATATACAGGGGGTACCCATACAGAGTGAATGTGCGGGGGGTACCGGTGTCGAGGTAATTGAGGTAATATGTACATGTAAGTAGAGTTATTAAAGTGACTACATAGATAATAAACAGAGAGTAGCAGCAGCGTGAAAGAGGTGGGGGACAATGCAAATAGTCTGGGTAGCCATTTGATTAGCTGTTCAGGAGTCTTATGGCTTGGGGTTAGAAGCTGTTTAGAAGCCTCTTGAACCTAGACTTGGCACTCCGGTACCGCCTGCCATACGGTAGCAGAGAGAACAGTCTATGACTAGGGTGGCTGGAGTCTTAGACTATTTTTAGGGCCCTCCTCTGACACCGCCTGGTATAGAGGTCCTGGATGGCAGGAAGCTTGTCCCCAGTTATGTACTGGGCCATACACACTACTCTCTAGTGTCTTGTGGTTGGAGGCCGAGCAGTTTCTATACCAGGCATTGATGCAATTAGTCAGAATTTGTAGAACTTTTTGAGGATCTGAGGACCCATGCTAAATCTTTTCAGTCTCCTAAGGGGGAATAGGTTTTGTCGTGCCCTCTTCATTACTTTCTTGGTGTGTTTGGACCATGTTAGTTTGTTGGTGATGTGTATGTAACCGGTTCTGTACCGGTACCTTTCTGCGTTGTGTTCTGGTGAGGTGTAGGTGGAACATAAGGCTCTGGACACAATTCAGCCGGTTGTCTCTCTTTTAATGACTACATGGAATGGATACAAATACAAGGCAAAAGTTACTGCTGCACTCTGGACTACATACAAGTATATTTACCTGATAAAAGACAAGACAGTGCAGAAAGCCCATGAGAAAATAATAAAAACTCACGATGTGTACACCTAGCATTTGTGAAAGAGACTCTCTCCCGCCACAAAGCTAACGATAGTTGAGCTAGCATTTGTCGTGTCTTTGGCTATGCCGGATTAAGTGATATGACATGCTATTCTATAAAATAATTTCTCCGTAATTAATTGTCATGCAGGTGAAAGAGGACCTGATTTATTAAAGAAAACGCTCCTCTAACTTGTAGAGGGAAACAACTGGAGAAGCGGCCACAGACTGCAGGTCGCTTCGGGTAGGCGCAGGCCGTGTACTGAGACACCTGCTACACGCAGCATCTGATGAAGGCACAAAACACGAGGAGGGTGATACACAATCACGTCAAAAACACGACAGGACAGGGCCGCAATCACAGCAAATACATCACAAAGGAATAAATTATAGAAAGGATCTGTTAAATGATGATTAGGGGAATAGGAACAGCTGGGAGCCGGAACGACAGAGAGAAGAGAGAGAGCGAGAGAGTAAAGGGAGGGGGAGAGAGAGGGATAGAAGGAGGGAAAGAACCAAACAAGACCAGCAGAGGGAAACGAATCATGGGGAGCACAGGGACAAGACATGAAAGACAAACATGACAGTAATATTTTAACGGATCAATGAGCAGTCCAGCACGTCCCGAGACGGAACCCAACTCCTCTCCTCAGGACCGTAACCCTCCCAATCCACTAGGTCATCTTAAATCTTATGTACCTTGTAAATAGTGCTCTCGACAAGGACTGAAAGTTGTGGAAATTGGACTGTCGCGGAAGAAGCTATCTTGACGACCTGGGAGACCCCAATGGCTCAACTTACGAAGTTGAGGAAGGTTGCCACACTCTCTGCAATACCTTGGAAATCCTGCGTTTATTGGGTTTGTGCCCTGTAATTATTTATTTACAAAATACCTAACTAATCAGACTATAGAATTAGCAGACATACACATAATTTCTGAAATCATAACTTGATTACAACTGGGGATGAAACCCGGAAGAGAGACTACGGACGCACCAATCATAAAGGAAAAAACGTCTAATCCCAGCGAATACATTCTCAATAATGATTTGTGCCGGAAGGAAGTTTAGCAGAATATGACAGCTTGTTACACAAACCAGCTAGAAGTGAGCCCACTAAGGCGCAGAAACAGGCAGAACCCGGTGGTCGAGAAAAGGGTCTGGGTTTGAGTCCTTCCCCGAAAAGAGCGGGAAGACTGAGGGCCAACAATAGACGCAAGAGTGCCTCGAACACCGGGATGACCAGCTAACTTGGCAGAGTGAGCCCACTGAAGAACAGTGGAAATTACAGTATCTTATGCAATTCCCCAGACTAAACAACACGCCCATTATCAGTAGAAGCCACAGCTAAACAGACGGGATTTGGAGACGAAAAATCACAAACTGCAAAAACAACGCCCAACGAGCTAATTAAGTCGTTTGGCATGTACTCAAGGTTCTACTGTCCAAACGACAAAAGAACGGTGAACCACTGTCTGCCTAGGGCTAGCGGATGGCGAGCAGTTCACGGTTACCCACATCATAGTTGTGGTAGAAAAATGGAAGGATGAACGTGGAAGCGCTGGGATGCTCCAACCTCTGAAGTCGACAATGAATTGTCTAGTCCTTTGAAGAATGTCAAAAGCTCTGATGGTAAAGCTGTTGAATATGTTATAGTAGTGTTGTTGTTGTGGTAGAATGCCTTCAGGGATAACGGAACCGAGAAAAGTAACTGTCTGTTCCTTCCTAACCCTCGTTTGCAGATAGACAAAACAAAAATGGCATGTTGCATCAACTCAACGGCTAGGAGGTATCACTTCTGTAGTGAATAAGAGTTCAAAGTTCATACCATTAAGGGGAAGCGGATAACAAACCGTTAAAGCTCACGCTGATGTTGGCTTCGTTCTGAGAGCCTAGTTATTATTTGAACCATTCTGACATCGAATGGTGGTCCTCATGTCCTCGGAACAGGAGGTTATATTGTCGGATAGGATAGAACTAGACCAATAATAGAAGAGTTATGACACAAGACCCAAAACAGCAAGGTGTAATGAACGGGCTTATATAGGAAGGGAGTTGGCTCGGAAGGGAGAGGAGGGTGTGTTTGAAAAAAGTTTTATAGTCCATGTCCCTTGAGCAGAGCCCTATCTTATGAAAACACAAATCTCACATTTTAGAAGCAAAATGTCCAGCAAATCACATTTCATCCCATCACGATTAATTTCATATTCAAACATTTAAATTGAACAACAATTCCATCTGAAGGAACCTCCCGAATCATCCTTAACCACTGATAACTCTGATGTGTAGAATAATCTTTCCACTGTAGAGTTTATGTCATCTTATCATTAATGAGAATGTGTCACGTTCTTTCAAAATCTCACACTGCGTGAGAAAGGAGCCACTCAGAAGCAGACCCTAGGACAGGCCAGGGAGTAACAGGTGGCAGGAAGAAGGTGAGTTCTCCACGGCATGGCGAGCAGCAGACAATTCCTGCTCGTGTCTGCCGATTTACAAGTGAATGTGAATGGGTAGATATTAAAGTCCAGGTGGCTTGTAGAGGGGAAACAACTGGAGAAGCGGCCACAGACTGGGTGGTGAGTTGATGGGAGTAAATAGTGGATCAATACAATGGGGTAATCAGGGGAAAGGATCGGAATCCTCCGACGACCAGGCGGGAATGGGGTAAATGATCCGGGTGAGAGAGTAACTGAAGACAGAACAAACAGAGATAATTCAGTTCAAGGCAAGCAATACGTAATACAATGGAACCGGCTCTGGAACGTGATCACAAAGGAATAAATAAAAACAACAAAACAAATTCTATCCAACTTGAGGCTGATACTATGGCACAACAAGACTGAGGAACAAAGGGCGAAGCTGTGTTCATGGCTAACCGCCCATTTGGAGAGAAAAATGCCGAGCAGGGAATGGAAGGTGTCAGGTCAGAGCTTTTGAAGGGGAGAGGTGATGATCAGGACAGGTGTGCAGATTACTGATGGGATACAGGTGCGGTTGAACATCGACCTCCCAACAAACTAAAATTTTCATCCCATCACGATTAATTTCATATTCAAACATTTAAATTGAACAACAATTCAGACAGGGTGCGTTCCAGGACACCGGAAATACTCTCCAAGACAGAAACACAGGCAAACACAGACACAGGAATCGGTGGATCAATTCGTGACAGAATGTCTCTGACATCCTATTCATTAAGTACCACCATATATGTTCAATTGGTCGGCTTTTGATTGACCAGAATATTGTTAATTTCCCCCCACCTTCTGATGTTCCCAGAACCTCCATGTTAACCAAGGATTTTTCAAATGTAACATCAGTAGGGTAGAGAGAGGAAAAGGGGGAAAGAGGTATTTACAACTGTCATAAACCTACCCCCAGGCCAACGTCATGACACCTTGCAAAGTTGCACTCGAACATTATCCCCATTCACATGAATATATATTCCTATAAACAGTACTGCAACACTAAATCTGTGACAATATAACTTTTGCTTGTCTTTTCTTGTGAATTTGTGAACATTTGCAAACATGTGCATTCAAAAGACCGGAGCATATGTAACACCTATCTCTCCTCGTCACGCTCTGAGCAAACTGAGGTGTAAGAGCCTGGCTCCTGTTGATGACATCACAGCATTAACACAATTTAGAAAATAAATACAATAAAATAATTTACTATTGACAGTAATTTAATACATCTTAAAATTATAAATTTTCATTGAAATACATAAAGTATATTTTACACCTGTTACATGTACACCAAGGAATTTGAAGCTCTCAACCTGCTCCACTACAGCCCCATCGATGAGAATGGGGACGTGCTCGGGACTCCTTTTCCTGTAGTCCACAAGCATCTCCTTTGTCTTGATCATGTTGAGGGAAAATGTAAGATGTTGGATGTGGCAGTCAAGTAGTACAAAGTACCTACACACACATTCACACTGTTCACACCGTTACAAGCATTTCACTACACTCGCAATAACATCTGCTAACCATGTGTAAGTGACCAATAACATTTGATTTGATTTCAAATATATACATTTTACTGCATGGCATCTCCAAAGCCTTGCTAATATTCTTCCTAACAACAAGAAAAACATGATATGGAAAATATGGGGGGTACTGATTATTGCAGAAACATGTCAGACTTCAAAAGTCTAAGACACACACATGCACATGCTCATGCACTCACACACACACACACACACACACACACACACACACACACACACACACACACACACACACACACACACACACACACACACACACACACACACACACACACACACACACACACACACACACACACTAATACACAAGCATCCCCAGTCTAACATACACTCACAGTCAAGTGAGTGGAATGTGTCGGTCTTTATTTGCTTAGAACCATTATTATGTTTAATGATAGCAGCACAGATGCAGTAGCATGTGTTATTATATACTGGGCATGTCGTTGTACAGTACAGTACAGTACAGTACAGTACAGTGCAGTGCAGTGCAGTGCAGTGCAGTGCAGTGCAGTGCAGTGCAGTATAGTACAATACAATACAGTACAATGCAGTGCAGTACAGTACAATACAGTACAGTACATTGCATTGCACTGCAGTGCAGTGCAGTACAATACAGTACATTGCAGTGCAGTACAGTCCTATAAAATGCAGTGCAGTACAGTACAATACAATACAGTACAATGCAGCAGAGTAAAGTAAAATACAGTACAGTACAGTGCAGCACAATACAGCACAGTACAATCCAGTGCAGTACAGTGCAGTGCAGTACAATACAGTGCAGTGCAGTACAATACAATGCTGTGCAGTGCAGTACAATACAGTGCAACACAGTGCAGTGCAGTGCAATTCAGTGCAGTACAGTACAATGCAATGCTGTACAGTACAGTACAATACAATACAGTGCAGTGTAGTACAATACAGTCCAGTACAGTGCAGTAAAGTGTAGTACAATACAGTCATTTGTCATCTTTCCAACTTCAGTTAGAAGTGATTGTGTTAGCTGTGTGGTTGGCTAGCTCCTCTGAACAACAGTGTCCTGACAAGTGAGAACATTTTCTATACCAGGCAAAATCATGCCTCATTAGCTCACTGTCATGGATGTATCCAAATAAATGTCTCTGTTGTTATTCTGGCTGTAAGTTAGCCGTAGTTGGCTAGCCTGTCTGGGAACGGGGTTCCGCTAGCCACAGCCAATGAAATTGCAGGGCGCCAAATTCAATCAACAGAAATCTCATAAATCAAATCAATCTTCTCCTTAATGCAACCGCTGTGTCAGATTTCAAAAAAACTTTGCGGAAAAAAGCATAATCTGAGTACGGCGCTCAGACAACAAATCAAGCCAAACAGATATCCGCCATGTTGGAGTCAACATTAGTCAGAAATAGCATTATAAATATTCACTTACCTTTGATGATCTTCATCAGAATGCACTCTCAGGAATCCCAGTTCCACAATAAATGTTTGATTTGTTCGATAAAGTTCATAATTTATGTCCATATAGCTCCTTTTGTTAGGGCATTTGATAAACAAATCAGAACGTGCGTGCTAGTCCAGTGGAAAGGTCGGACGAAAATTGCAAAAAGTTATATTACTGGCCGTAGAAACATATCAAACGATGTATAGAATCAATCTATAGGATGTTTTTATCTTAAATCTTCAATAATTTCCCAACCGGAGAATTCCATTGTCTGTAGAAAAGCAATGGAACGAGAGGTAACGTTCTCATGACTGCGCGTCACGAGCTCGTGGCTGCTGGCAGACCTCTGACTCATTCCCCTCTCATTCAGACCCCTTCACAGTAGAAGCCTGAAACAACGTTCTAAAGACGGTTGACATCTAGTGGAAGCCATAGGAAGTGCAACATAATCCATATCCCACTGTATCTTCAATGGGGGCTGAGTTGAAAAACAACCAACCTCAGATTTCCCACTTCCTAGTTGGATTTCTTCTCAGGTTTTTGCCTGCCATATGAGTTTTGTGATACAGACATCATTCAAACAGTTTTAGAAACTTCAGAGTGTTTTCTATCCAATACTGTCACGCCTTGGTCTTAGTATTTTTCTGTTTTCGTTATATTATTTGGTCAGGCCAGGGTGTGACATATGTTGTGTTTCGTATTGGGGTTGTGTAGTATTTGGGATTGCGGCTGATTAGGGGTGTTGTATAGGCTTGGCTGCCTGAAGCGGTTCTCAATCAGTCAGGTGATTCTCGTTGTCTCTGATTGGGAACCGTATTTAGGTAGCCTGGTTTCGCTTTGTATTTCGTGGGTGTTTGTTCCTGTCTCAGTGTAGTGTTCACCAGATAGGCTGTATTTAGGTTTCACGTTCCGTTTGTTGTTTTTTGTTTCTATAAGTTATTTCATGTATCACTTTTGTTTTTCTTCATTAAAGACATGAGTAACCACCACGCTGCATTTCGGTCCGACTCTCTTTCTACAAACAAAGAACGCCGTTACAAATACTACTAATAATATGCATATTTTAGCATCTGGGACTGAGTAGGACGCAGTTTACTCTAGGCATGCTTTTCATCCAAAAGTGGAAATGCTGCCTCCTATCCCAAACAGGCTAGCTAGCAAGCAATGAATAAGAACATTGCCAGCCGGTATGGCAATGGAACATTTAGAATGAACGACTGGGTTGCATCCATAGATACAGAACAAAAAGACTGAATGACTGGGTCGCATCTCTAGCAAACAAACCGATAGAACGAACAAACCAGCCGGCCTGGGTAGCAACCCTAGATTTGTTTCGGGACTAAATATTGTGGAAGGATAAAACAGTATGAATCAATGAATCAAAATAACGTTTTTAATGGAAATATGTCAATATCATTAATTTAATATGTTGGTAACCTGTTGTATAAAAGTGATAATGCCCTCGAACCTGATGTTTGGAGGATATATTGGCACAGTTTGCCGGCCCTCGACTTCCTCTCGGGCCTAACAACACCCGTGCCAATATATCCTCCAAACAACGGCTTCTAACATTATCACTTAAATACAGTACAATACAGTACAAAACAATACAGTATAGTACAATGCAGGGTAGTACAATACAGTACAAAACAATACAGTGTAGTACAATACAGTACAAACCAATAAAGTATAGTACAATACAGGGTAGTACAATACAGTGCAGTACAGTACAGAACTCTGCTCTATATTGATTTTGATTTATAGAATCCTTTAACAGCACCTCAAGAACAGGTGTGACTTGTAATTTGAAGACGATAATAAATTATATACAACTTATATAAGAAGTGATGAAACATACATTTCATTGGCTCACTGCCATTTCACCCATTACTGCATTAATAGTACTCTTAGGAACCTTCCATTGTATCTATTCACACAATTACCTATTAAAACAATGTTGCTGAAACTTATAGTTTTCATCTACAGCTCTGTTGTTTTGAATTTCTAACACAGAAATTAGGTTATAGGTCACAGAGAGAATACTGACAAGTCAAGGGGTTCCCTTTGGAAAGTATTGACTTGTCATTATGGAGTATGTTGTGTAGATTGCTCAGAAAATTGTTTTAATTAATACATTTTAGAATAAGGCTGTAACGTCAAAATATGTAGAAAAAGTCAAGAGGGTCTGAATACTTTCCGAAGGCACTGTATATGGAACAGGGAGCCATTTGCGATGCTTCCCCTGAATCAAGCTCTCAGATCTTTTTAACCTGCCGACAGATCATGGGACAAATGGAGAATCTTCAGGGTCCAATGCAGACGGTTTAAGGAGGAGGGTATTTGTGTGATTAGTTTACTACTGGTAAAACGCAGAGGAAGAGGAATAAGATAGGGAGTGATGACTTGTGACTTTGTCTGATTAAAAGTTAAAACTCGTAATAGATTATACTAGTAAGTTCAACTGATGAGCTCCAACCCATCTATTCTATTCTATTCTCATTCTATGCAATGCTATTCTCATTCCATTTCATTCTTTTTTTATCTGTTATTTTACCAGGTAAGTTGACTGAGAACACATTCTCATTTGCAGCAACGACCTGGGCAATAGTTACAAGGGAGAGGAGGGGGATGAATGAGCCAATTGTAAAATGGGGATTATTAGGTGACCATGATAGTTTGAGGGCCAGATTGGGAATTTAGCCAGGACACTGGGGTTAACACCACTACTCTTACAATAAGTGTCATGGGATCTTTAATGACCTCAGAGAGTCAGGAAACCCATTTAACATCCAATCCGAAAGACGGCACCCTACACAGGGCAGTGTCACTGCCCTGGGGTATTGGGATATTTTTTTTAGACCAGAGGAAAGAGTGCCTCCTACTGGCCCTTCAACACCACTTCCAGCAGCATCTCATCTCCCATCCAGGAAGTGACCAGGACAAACCCTGCTTAGCTTCAGAAGCGAGCCAGCAGTGGTATGCAGGGTAGTATGCTGCTGGCATTCTTATTGTCATTCTATTCTTTTGCAGTTTTCCCATAATCAAGAACCATCTCCATCCATCTCCCCAGTGATAAAGCTTCATTTAGAACATCTCTGACATTCCAATTTATTTTCTGCCTGAGAATGAGGCTTAATGACTCAATCCTCTACCTGAGATCCCATCTGAGATAAAACACACACCAAGAAAAACATACAACACCACAAAAATAAATCTAAAATGAGTATGAGGTGATAGATCAGATTTACATCTTTCCAGTAAAGAATGTAGAAGACAGAATGTTGGCTGTGCCACTGTTCTAAAGAATGTAGAAGACAGAATGTTGGCTGTGCCACTGTTCTAAATAATGTAGAAGACATAGGGTTGGCTGTGCCACTGTTCTAAATAATGTAGAAGACAGAATGTTGGCTGTGCCACTGTTCTAAAGAATGTAGAAGACAGATGGTTGGCTGTGCCACTGTTCTAAATAATGTAGAAGACATAGGGTTGGCTGTGCCACTGTTCTAAATCATTTAGAAGACAAAATGTTGGCTGTGCCAGTGTTTTCTTAAGAATGTAGAAGACACAATGTTGCTCTGTTCTAAAAAATGTAGAAGACAGATTGTTAGCTGTGCCACTGTTCTAAATAATGTAGAAGACAGAATGTTGGCTGTGCCACTGTTCTAAAGAATGTAGAAGACAGAATGTTGACTGTGCAACTGTCCTAAAGAATGTAGAAGACAGAAGGTTGGCTGTGCAACTGTTCTAAAGAATGTAGAAGACAGAAGGTTGGCTGTACCACTGTTCTGAAGAATGTAGAAGACAGAAAGTTGCTCTGTTCTAAAGAATGTAGAAGACAGAATGTTGCTCTGTTCTAAAGAATGTAGAAGACAGAAGGTTGGCTGTGCCACTGTTCTAAAGAATGTAGAAGACCGAAGGTTAGCTGTGCCACTGTTCTAAAGCATGTAGAAGACAGAAGGTTGGCTGTGCCACTGTTCTGAAGAATGTAGAAGACAGAAAGTTGCTCTGTTCTAAAGAATGTAGAAGACAGAAGGTTGGCTGTGCCACTGTTCTAAAGAATGACGAAGACAGAAGGTTAGCTGTTCCACTGTTCTAAAGAATGTAGAAGACCGAAGGTTAGCTGTGCCACTGTTCTAAAGAATGTAGAAGACAGAAGGTTGGCTGTGCCACTGTTCTGAAGAATGTAGAAGACAGAAAGTTGCTCTGTTCTAAAGAATGTAGAAGACAGAAGGTTGGCTGTGCCACTGTTCTAAAGAATGACGAAGACAGAAGGTTAGCTGTTCCACTGTTCTAAAGAATGTAGAAGACCGAAGGTTAGCTGTGCCACTGTTCTAAAGAATGTAGAAGACAGAAGGTTGGCTGTGCCACTGTTCTGAAGAATGTAGAAGAAGGGAAGTCAGTTAAGAACAAATTACATTGACTGAATACCAAAAGTCAAAAGACCTCCTGCTGGAACAGGGGCTGTGATTAAAAATAAAAATCTAGGACGAAACACACGTCACGACAACACTACATAAAGAGAGACCTACGACAACAACACAGCATGGCAGCAACTCATGACAACACAGCATGGTAGCAACACATGACAACAACATGGTAGCAACACAACACGACATCAGCTCAAAACATGGTACAAACATTACTGGACACAGACAACAGCACAAAGGGCAAGAAGGTAAAGACAACAAAACATCACTCGAGGCAGCCACAACTGTCAGTAAGAGTGTCCATGATTGAGTCTTTGAATGTAGTGATGGAGATAACACTGTCCAGTTTGAGTGTTTTTTGGAGCTCATTCCAGTCGCTAGCTGCAGCGAACTGAAAAGAGGATGACCCAGGGATGTGTGTGCTTTGGGGACCTTTAACAGAATGTGACTGGCAGAACGGGTGTTGTATGTGGAGGATGACGGTTGCAGTAGGTACAGTGGGGAAAAAAAAATATTTAGTCAGCCACCAATTGTGCAAGTTCTCCCACTTAAAAAGATGAGAGAGGCCTGTAGTTTTCAACATAGGTACACTTGAGAGAGATTAAAGGAGACGGCACGCGTCAAAATGATTGATTGATGACCGTACGTCATGATGACGCGTGCATGTTTAAATATGGGCCGCCGCCCCGTCCCCCCTGTTCGTGTGGTCATGTGTTAGAGGGTGTTTGTTATTTTATATCTATATGTCAGGGTTTGAAGTAGTCCAGGTGATTGATGAGTAGGGGTCTGGTGTAGCTGGGGGGGGTTGAGTGTTTGAACTTTTGGGACCGTGTATGTCCCCCACCCCCAGCTTTATCTCCCTTATGTTTGTTATCTGATGAAGCAGGAATGTCCGGGTGTTATAGAGCTGTGGCATAGGCATTATAAATGTCCAGAACAAGCCATTTTTAAGACCTGAATATTAAACATCTAAAATATGTCTACAAGGGCAATTCTCGGAGTGCTTTGCAGCTCATGTCATGAATCCAACGACAAAAGCCTGGAGGATGTTTTGCGTGAGGCTCCAGAATGTTTTAAAGGATTTTTGTGTACAAGCGAGGGACATATTTCGTACATATTCAACCCTGAGGAATCTACGGTTAAGATATTCACAGACAGCGTGTCCCAACCCTTTTATCGGGCAGAACCCGAGCCTTTTTCTCCAGCGCTAAGGATGAGAGAATGGCTTAAAATAAGACTAGTGTTGTGTCGAATGGAACGCGCCCTGAGTGCTTCAAGGCTGCCCGGATATGCATTGGAAGAACAAGTCTGTGGACGAAATTATCTGATGGCCCTAAGAGTCGCTTCAATGGCGTATACCCCGGACTCCAGAGTGACAATTTTAGCATGTGAACAATTTGATAGTGCAAATGCTACGAAAACGGTCAGTTCATATGTATCATCCAAAGCATGCAAGGATGTACATTTTTTTCAAATAATGTTCAGTTTTAAATGGCGCGATTACCACATTTTCCGAACCCTGATGAATAAGCTGGACAGTCTTTTCGAAAATCGTGATCAATTACGGCGATGGCCGAGGTTATCGTTGAGACATACCCAGGACCAACAAGGTCGAAGACGGATCTTTCCCTGGAGGGAAAGTGGACAGAGCTTCGATGGAGCGGGGAAAAGACTTTGCGATGGGGAATTGGAAACGGATAGTGTTCCGGGCTAACAGGACTGAAGAAATAGTAAAAAAAATTGAATTATAACGTGTGTTAAAATGTAGGTGTTAATTTTGAAAATGTATAGCACCCATTTAAATAAGGGAAAGCTCTCTTTTCTCTCACGCTAGGGTCTGGCGCAGACCCTAGCGTAAGATCTGAAAAAACATGTATTATTTTATAGTCTATTCCTACAATGGTATGTTATGAACATTACGTTTTATTAAAGTTTGTAATAATGTACAAAGACCGGCCTCCAAGGTTTTCACGTAAAACACGTGTGATGCATGTTTAAATATTATTCAAATGTGTTACTTAATTCAAACATGTCTTAAAGGTTGTACGAAATATTTTGGAATTCAATAAAAGGAATTTAAAAAACTGTATCTCACCCTTTATCTATGGGAAAGCCTATTTAACAACATCTTCCAGCTCTGTCGCGAAGGAAAAGACCTAGAGAATCAGGGGGCGTGCGTGAGTGGTCTTGTGACGGAGCAGCAGGAGTGTGTGTGTATGTGTGCGTTTCATAAACCATAAGGTGTGGGTTCAACACGGGGTCCCAGAGCTCTATCTGTAGAGAATCGTTTGAAACCAAGGTTTGTGTCATGTTTTGTCATATATTGTCTTGTCCTTGTGCTTTCCCTTCTGTTCGTTTCCCCCTGCTGGTCTTATTAGGTTCGTTCCCTTTTTCTATCCCTCTCTCTCCCCCTCCCTCTCTCTCTTCTCTCTATCGTTCCGTTCCTGCTCCCAGCTGTTCCTCATTCTCCTAACTCACTCATTTACTCTTTTCACACCTGTCCCCTATTTTGCCCTCTGATTAGAGCCCTATTTCTCCCCTTGTTTTCCGCTTCTGTCCTTGTCGGATCCTTGTATGATGTTCGCTGTGCTGTGTCCTTGTCTCGCCCTGTCGTGTTTTGTCTCCTTCAGATGCTGCGTGTGAGCAGGTGTCTTAGTCTGCTACGGTCAGTGCCTTCCCGAAGCAACCTGCAGTCAATGGTCGAGTCTCCAGTCTGTCCTCGTTACTACGAGTGGATTTAAGTTTTTTCCTGTTTTGTTTTCTTCTTGATTTTTCCAGGAGTATTACTTTTGTCATATACTGGAATAAAGACTCTGTTTTCGTTAAGTCGCTTTTGGGTCCTCATTCACCAGCATAACAGAAGGATCCGACCAAGAATGGACCCAGCGACTACGGATTCTCGTAACACTGCCGTCGAGATCCAGGGAGCTATGCTCGGCAGACACGAGCAGGAATTGTCTGCTGCTCGTCATGCCGTTGAGACCCTGGCCGCTCAGGTTTCCGACCTCTCAGGACAGTTTCAGAGTCTTCGTCTCGTGCCACCAGCTACTTCCTGGTCTTCCGAGTCTCCGGAACCTAGGGTTAATAACCCACCATGTTATTCTGGGCAGCCCACTGAGTGCCGTTCCTTTCTCACCCAGTGTGATATTGTGTTCTCTCTCCAACCCAACACATACTCAAGAGAGAGAGCTCGGATTGCGTACGTCATTTCACTCCTTACTGGTCGGGCTCGAGAGTGGGGCACAGCTATCTGGGAGGCAAGGGCTGAGTGTTCTAACAATTATCTGAACTTTAAAGAGGAGATGATACGGGTTTTTGATCGTTCAGTTTTTGGTAGGGAGGCTTCTAGGGCCTTGGCTTCCCTATGTCAAGGTGATCGATCCATAACGGATTACTCTATAGAGTTTCGCACTCTTGCTGCCTCTAGTGACTGGAACGAGCCGGCGCTGCTCGCTCGTTTTCTGGAGGGACTCCACGCTGAGGTTAAGGATGAGATTCTCTCCCGGGAGGTTCCTTCCAGTGTGGACTCTTTGATTGCACTTGCCATCCGCATAGAACGACGGGTAGATCTTCGTCACCGAGCTCGTGGAAGAGAGCTCGCGTTAACGGTGTTCCCCCTCTCCGCATCGCAACCATCTCCTTCCTCCGGCTCAGAGACTGAGCCCATGCAGCTGGGAGGTATTCGCATCTCGACTAAGGAGAGGGAACGGAGGATCACCAACCGCCTTTGCCTCTATTGCGGTTCTGCTGGACATTTTGTCAATTCATGTCCAGTAAAGCCAGAGCTCATCAGTAAGCGGAGGGCTACTGGTGAGCGCTACTACTCAGGTCTCTCCATCAAGATCCTGTACTACCATGTCGGTCCATCTACGCTGGACTGGTTCGGCTGCTTCATGCAGTGCCTTGATAGACTCTGGGGATGAGGGTTGTTTTATGGACGAAGCATGGGCTCGGAAACATGACATTCCTCTCAGACAGTTAGGGAAGCCCACGCCCATGTTCGCCTTAGATGGTAGTCTTCTCCCCAGTATCAGATATGAGACACTACCTTTAACCCTCACAGTATCTGGTAACCACAGTGAGACCATTTCCTTTTTGATTTTTCGTTCACCTTTTACACCTGTTGTTTTGGGTCATCCCTGGCTAGTTTGTCATAATCCTTCTATTAATTGGTCTAGTAATTCTATCCTATCCTGGAACGTTTCTTGTCATGTGAAGTGTTTAATGTCTGCTATCCCTCCTGTTTCTTCTGTCCCCTCTTCTCAGGAGGAACCTGGTGATTTGACAGGAGTGCCGGAGGAATATCATGATCTGCGCACGGTCTTCAGTCGGTCCAGAGCCAACTCCCTTCCTCCTCAACGGTCGTATGATTGTAGTATTGATCTCCTTCCGGGGACCACTCCCCCTCGGGGTAGACTATACTCTCTGTCGGCTCCCGAACGTAAGGCTCTCGAGGATTATTTGTCTGTTTCTCTTGACGCCGGCACCGTAGTGCCTTCTTCCTCTCCTGCCGGAGCGGGGTTTTTTTTTGTTAAGAAGAAGGACGGTACTCTGCGCCCCTGCGTGGATTATCGAGGGCTGAATGACATAACGGTTAACAATCGTTATCCGCTTCCCTTTATGTCGTCAACCTTCGAGATTCTGCAGGGAGCCAGGTTCTTTACTAAGTTGGACCTTCGTAATGCTTACCATCTCGTGCGCATCAGAGAGGGGGACGAGTGGAAAACGGCGTTTAACACTCCGTTAGGGCATTTTGAGTACCGGGTTCTGCCGTTTGGTCTCGCTAATGCTCCAGCTGTTTTTCAGGCATTAGTTAATGATGTACTGAGAGACATGCTGAACATCTTTGTTTTTGTCTACCTTGACGATATCCTGATTTTTTCACCGTCACTCGAGATTCATGTTCAGCACGTTCGACGTGTACTCCAACGCCTTTTAGAGAATTGTCTCTACGTGAAGGCTGAGAAGTGCGCCTTTCATGTCTCCTCCGTCACTTTTCTCGGTTCTGTTATTTCCGCTGAAGGCATTCAGATGGATCCCGCTAAGGTCCAGGCTGTCAGTGATTGGCCCGTTCCAAGGTCACGTGTCGAGTTGCAGCGCTTTCTAGGTTTCGCTAATTTCTATCGGCGTTTCATTCGTAATTTCGGTCAAGTTGCTGCCCCTCTCACAGCTCTTACTTCTGTCAAGACGTGCTTTAAGTGGTCCGGTTCCGCCCAGGGAGCTTTTGATCTCCTCAAGAAGCGTTTTACGTCCGCTCCTATCCTCGTTACTCCTGTCGTCACTAAACAATTCATTGTCGAGGTTGACGCTTCAGAGGTGGGCGTGGGAGCCATTCTATCCCAGCGCTTCCAGTCTGACGATAAGGTCCATCCTTGCGCTTATTTTTCTCATCGCCTGTCGCCATCGGAACGCAACTATGATGTGGGTAATCATGAACTGCTCGCCATCCGCTTAGCCCTAGGCGAATGGCGACAGTGGTTGGAGGGGGCGACCGTTCCTTTTGTCGTTTGGACTGACCATAAGAACCTTGAGTACATCCGTTCTGCCAAACGACTTAATGCACGTCAAGCTCGTTGGGCGTTGTTTTTCGCTCGTTTCGAGTTTGTGATTTCTTATCGCCCGGGTAATAAGAACACCAAGCCTGATGCCTTATCCCGTCTCTTTAGTTCTTCTGTGGCTTCTACCGATCCCAAGGGGATTCTTCCTTATGGGCGTGTTGTCGGGTTGACTGTCTGGGGAATTGAGAGACAGGTTAAGCAAGCACTCACTCACACTGCGTCGCCGCGCGCTTGTCCTAGTAACCTTCTTTTCGTTCCTGTTTCTACTCGTCTGGCTGTACTTCAGTGGGCTCACTCTGCCAAGTTAGCTGGCCATCCCGGCGTTCGAGGTACACTTGCGTCTATTCGCCAGCGGTTTTGGTGGCCTACTCAGGAGCGTGACATGCGCCGTTTCGTGGCTGCTTGTTCGGACTGCGCGCAGACTAAGTCAGGTAACACTCCTCCTGCCGGTAGTCTCAGACCGCTTCCCATTCCTTCTCGACCATGGTCTCACATCGCCTTAGACTTCATTACCGGTCTGCCTTCGTCTGCGGGGAAGACTATGATTCTTACGGTTGTCGATAGGTTCTCTAAGGCGGCACATTTCATTCCCCTCGCTAAGCTTCCTTCCGCTAAGGAGACGGCACAAATCATCATTGAGAATGTGTTCAGAATTCATGGCCTCCCGTTAGACGCCGTTTCAGACAGAGGTCCGCAATTCACGTCACAGTTTTGGAGGGAGTTCTGTCGTTTGATTGGTGCTTCCGTCAGTCTCTCTTCCGGTTTTCATCCCCAGTCTAACGGTCAAGCAGAAAGGGCCAATCAGACGATTGGTCACATATTACGCAGCCTTTCTTTTAGAAACCCTGCGTCTTGGGCAGAACAGCTCCCCTGGGCAGAATACGCTCACAACTCGCTTCCTTCGTCTGCTACCGGGCTATCTCCGTTTCAGAGTAGTCTGGGTTACCAGCCTCCTCTGTTCTCGTCCCAGCTCGCCGAGTCCAGCGTTCCCTCCGCTCAGGCGTTTGTCCAACGTTGTGAGCGCACCTGGAGGAGGGTGAGGTCTGCACTTTGCCGTTACAGGGCGCAGACTGTGAGAGCCGCCAATAAACGTAGGATTAAGAGTCCTAGGTATTGTCGCGGCCAGAGAGTGTGGCTTTCCACTCGTAACCTTCCCCTTACGACAGCTTCTCGTAAGTTGACTCCGCGGTTCATTGGTCCGTTCCGTGTCTCCCAGGTCGTCAATCCTGTCGCTGTGCGACTGCTTCTTCCGCGACATCTTCGTCGCGTCCATCCTGTCTTCCATGTCTCCTGTGTCAAGCCCTTTCTTCGCGCCCCCGTTCGTCTTCCCCCATCCTTGTCGAGGGCGCACCTATTTACAAGGTACGTAGGATCATGGACATGCGTTCTCGGGGACGTGGTCACCAGTACTTAGTGGATTGGGAGGGTTACGGTCCTGAGGAGAGGAGTTGGGTTCCATCTCGGGACGTGCTGGACCGTTCGCTGATTGATGATTTCCTCCGTTGCTGCCAGGATTCCTCCTCGAGTGCGCCAGGAGGCGCTCGGTGAGTGGGGGGGTACTGTCATGTTTTGTCATATATTGTCTTGTCCTTGTGCTTTCCCTTCTGTTCGTTTCCCCCTGCTGGTCTTATTAGGTTCGTTCCCTTTTTCTATCCCTCTCTCTCCCCCTCCCTCTCTCTCTTCTCTCTATCGTTCCGTTCCTGCTCCCAGCTGTTCCTCATTCTCCTAACTCACTCATTTACTCTTTTCACACCTGTCCCCTATTTTGCCCTCTGATTAGAGCCCTATTTCTCCCCTTGTTTTCCGCTTCTGTCCTTGTCGGATCCTTGTATGATGTTCGCTGTGCTGTGTCCTTGTCTCGCCCTGTCGTGTTTTGTCTCCTTCAGATGCTGCGTGTGAGCAGGTGTCTTAGTCTGCTACGGTCGGTGCCTTCCCGAAGCAACCTGCAGTCAATGGTCGAGTCTCCAGTCTGTCCTCGTTACTACGAGTGGATTTAAGTTTTTTCCTGTTTTGTTTTCTTCTTGATTTTTCCAGGAGTATTACTTTTGTCATATACTGGAATAAAGA
>NC_060177.1:89077138-89097420 GCF_021184085.1 Oncorhynchus gorbuscha | reverse complement strand
GGTCCTCATTCACCCGCATAACAGAAGGATCCGACCAAGAATGGACCCAGCGACTACGGATTCTCGTAACACTGCCGTCGAGATCCAGGGAGCTATGCTCGGCAGACACGAGCAGGAATTGTCTGCTGCTCGTCATGCCGTTGAGACCCTGGCCGCTCAGGTTTCCGACCTCTCTGGACAGTTCCAGAGTCTTCGTCTCGTGCCACCAGCTACTTCCTGGTCTGCCGAGTCTCCGGAACCTAGGGTTAATAACCCACCTTGTTACTCCGGGCAGCCCACTGAGTGCCGCTCCTTTCTCACCCAGTGTGATATTGTGTTCTCTCTCCAACCCAACACATACTCAAGAGAGAGAGCTCGGGTTGCTTACGTCATATCACTCCTTACTGGCCGGGCTCGAGAGTGGGGCACAGCTATCTGGGAGGCAAGGGCTGATTGTTCTAACAATTACCTGAACTTTAAAGAGGAGATGATACGGGTTTTTGATCGTTCAGTTTTTGGTAGGGAGGCTTCTAGGGCCCTGGCTTCCCTATGTCAAGGTGATCGATCCATAACGGATTACTCTATAGAGTTTCGCACTCTTGCTGCCTCTAGTGACTGGAACGAGCCGGCGCTGCTCGCTCGTTTTCTGGAGGGACTCCACGCAGAGGTTAAGGATGAGATTCTCTCCCGGGAGGTTCCTTCCAGTGTGGACTCTTTGATTGCACTCGCCATCCGCATAGAACGACGGGTAGATCTTCGTCTCCGAGCTCGTGGAAGAGAGCTCGCGTTAACGGGTTTTCCCCTCTCCGCATCGCAACCATCTCCTTCCTCCGGCTCAGAGACTGAGCCCATGCAGCTGGGAGGTATTCACATCTCGACTAAGGAGAGGGAACGGAGGATTACCAACCGCCTGTGCCTCTATTGCGGATTTGCTGGACATTTTGTCAATTCATGTCCAGTAAAGCCAGAGCTCATCAGTAAGCGGAGGGCTACTGGTGAGCGCTACTACTCAGGTCTCTCCATCAAGATCCTGTACTACTATGTCGGTCCATCTACGCTGGACCGGTTCGGCTGCTTCATGCAGTGCCTTGATAGACTCTGGGGCTGAGGGTTGTTTTATGGACGAAGCATGGGCTCGGAAACATGACATTCCTCTCAGACAGTTAGGGAAGCCCACGCCCATGTTCGCCTTAGATGGTAGTCATCTCCCCAGTATCAGATATGAGACACTACCTTTAACCCTCACAGTATCTGGTAACCACAGTGAGACTATTTCCTTTTTGATTTTTCGTTCACCTTTTACACCTGTTGTTTTGGGTCATCCCTGGCTAGTATGTCATAATCCTTCTATTAATTGGTCTAGTAATTCTATCCTATCCTGGAACGTTTCTTGTCATGTGAAGTATTTAATGTCTGCTATCCCTCCTGTTTCTTCTGTCCCCTCTTCTCAGGAGGAACCTGGTGATTTGACAGGAGTGCCGGAGGAATATCATGATCTGCGCACGGTCTTCAGTCGGTCCAGAGCCAACTCCCTTCCTCCTCACCGGTCGTATGATTGTAGTATTGATCTCCTTCCGGGGACCACTCCCCCTCGGGGTAGACTATACTCTCTGTCGGCTCCCGAACGTAAGGCTCTCGAGGATTATTTGTCTGTTTCTCTTGACGCCGGCACCGTAGTGCCTTCTTCCTCTCCTGCCGGGGCGGGGTTTTTTTGTTAAGAAGAAAGACGGTACTCTGCGCCCCTGCGTGGATTATCGAGGCTGAATGACATAACGGTTAAGAATCGTTATCCGCTTCCCCTTATGTCATCAGCCTTCGAGATTCTGCAGGGAGCCAGGTTCTTTACTAAGTTGGACCTTCGTAATGCTTACCATCTCGTGCGCATCAGAGAGGGGGACGAGTGGAAAACGGCGTTTAACACTCCGTTAGGGCATTTTGAGTACCGGGTTCTGCCGTTTGGTCTCGCTAATGCTCCAGCTGTTTTTCAGGCATTAGTTAATGATGTACTGAGAGACATGCTGAACATCTTTGTTTTTGTCTACCTTGACGATATCCTGATTTTTTCACCGTCACTCGAGATTCATGTTCAGCGCGTTCGACGTGTACTCCAGCGCCTTTTAGAGAATTGTCTCTACGTGAAGGCTGAGAAGTGCGCCTTTCATGTCTCCTCCGTCACTTTTCTCGGTTCTGTTATTTCCGCTGAAGGCATTCAGATGGATCCCGCTAAGGTCCAGGCTGTCAGTGATTGGCCCGTTCCAAGGTCACGTGTCAAGTTGCAGCGCTTTCTAGGTTTCGCTAATTTCTATCGCCGTTTCATTCGTAATTTCGGTCAAGTTGCTGCCCCTCTCACAGCTCTTACTTCTGTCAAGACGTGCTTTAAGTGGTCCGGTTCCGCCCAGGGAGCTTTTGATCTTCTAAAAGAACGTTTTACGTCCGCTCCTATCCTCGTTACTCCTGACGTCACTAGACAATTCATTGTTGAGTTTGACGCGTCAGAGGTAGGCGTGGGAGCCATTCTATCCCAGCGCTTCCAGTCTGACGATAAGGTTCATCCTTGCGCTTATTTTTCTCATCGCCTGTCGCCATCGGAACGCAACTATGATGTGGGTAACCGCGAACTGCTCGCCATCCGCTTAGCCCTAGGCGAATGGCGACAGTGGTTGGAGGGGCGACCGTTCCTTTGTCGTTTGGACTGACCATAAGAACCTTGAGTACATCCGTTCTGCCAAACGACTTAATGCACGTCAAGCTCGTTGGGCATTGTTTTTCGCTCGTTTCGAGTTTGTGATTTCTTATCGCCCGGGTAATAAGAACACCAAGCCTGATGCCTTATCCCGTCTCTTTAGTTCTTCTGTGGCTTCTACTGATCCCGAGGGGATTCTTCCTTATGGGCGTGTTGTCGGGTTGACAGTCTGGGGAATTGAGAGACAGGTTAAGCAAGCACTCACTCACACTGCGTCGTCGCGCGCTTGTCCTAGTAACCTTCTTTTCGTTCCTGTTTCTACTCGTCTGGCTGTTCTTCAGTGGGCTCACTCTGCCAAGTTAGCTGGCCATCCCGGCGTTCGAGGTACTCTTGCTTCTATTCGCCAGCGCTTTTGGTGGCCTACTCAGGAGCGTGACACGCGCCGTTTCGTGGCTGCTTGTTCGGACTGCGCGCAGACTAAGTCAGGTAACTCTCCTCCTGCCGGTCGTCTCAGACCGCTTCCCATTCCTTCTCGACCATGGTCTCACATCGCCTTAGACTTCATTACCGGTCTGCCTTCGTCTGCGGGAAGACAGTGATTCTTACGGTTGTCGATAGGTTCTCTAAGGCGGCACATTTCATTCCCTCGCTAAGCTTCCTTCCGCTAAGGAGACGGCACAAATCATCATCGAGAATGTGTTCAGAATTCATGGCCTCCCGTTAGACGCCGTTTCAGACAGAGGTCCGCAATTCACGTCACAGTTTTGGAGGGAGTTCTGTCGTTTGATTGTTGCTTCCGTCAGTCTCTCTTCCGGTTTTCATCCCCAGTCTAACGGTCAAGCAGAAAGGGCCAATCAGACGATTGGTCGCATACTACGCAGCCTTTCTTTTAGAAACCCTGCGTCTTGGGCAGAACAGCTCCCCTGGGCAGAATACGCTCACAACTCGCTTCCTTCGTCTGCTACCGGGCTATCTCCGTTTCAGAGTAGTCTGGGTTACCAGCCTCCTCTGTTCTCGTCCCAGCTCGCCGAGTCCAGCGTTCCCTCCGCTCAGGCGTTTGTCCAACGTTGTGAGCGCACCTGGAGGAGGGTGAGGTCTGCACTTTGCCGTTACAGGGCGCAGACTGTGAGAGCCGCCAATAAACGTAGGATTAAGAGTCCTAGGTATTGTCGCGGCCAGAGAGTGTGGCTTTCCACTCGTAACCTTCCCCTTACGACAGCTTCTCGTAAGTTGACTCCCGGTTCATTGGTCCGTTCCGTGTCTCCCAGGTCGTCAATCCTGTCGCTGTGCGACTGCTTCTACCGCGACATCTTCGTCGCGTCCATCCTGTCTTCCATGTCTCCTGTGTCAAGCCCTTTCTTCGCACCCCGTTCGTCTTCCCCCCGTCCTTGTCGAGGGCGCACCTATTTACAAGGTACGTAGGATCATGGACATGCGTTCTCGGGGACGTGGTCACCAGTACTTAGTGGATTGGGAGGGTTACGGTCCTGAGGAGAGGAGTTGGGTTCCATCTCGGGACGTGCTGGACCGTTCGCTGATTGATGATTTCCTCCGTTGCCGCCAGGATTCCTCCTCGAGTGCGCCAGGAGGCGCTCGGTGAGTGGGGGGGTACTGTCATGTTTTGTCTTATATTGTCTTGTCATTATGCTTTCCCTTCTGTTCGTTTCCCCCTGCTGGTCTTATTAGGTTCGTTCCCTTTTTCTATCCCTCTCTCTCCCCCTCCCTCTCTCACCACATCCTTCTCTAATGCCCAGCTGTTGAATTTTAGGGGCCAGTTTTTCCAGCGGACCAGCACCCATTTTTGACCTTTCTCTCTCTTTTGATCTAGATTCTCCTCTACGTGAAACACTTTGTCTTTACCCACCTTTACCTTCTGTAATTCCTGCTCATAAAAAGATCCCTCTATAAGTTCCCCGTCATAATCTTTTAATATGTAGACTGGGGGTATGCGCGGCAGACATTCTGTAACCGTGAAAAGCTCGTCACTGTATCCTTGAACGTATTTTTTATCGAAAACACCCCTCAACTTGGATATACGAACCAAGTCCCCCACAATGAATTTAAAATGTATTTTTTTCTTACGGCGAATGGGGAGCAAACCATACAGATTTTTAAAGACTTGAAAATAGATTTCCGAAGAGACCTCGGAGGGTTTCATCCTTATACTTTTATGATAACTATTGTTATACCCAATTACTAAATCTTGAACTATATCGATATATCTATGCGTGTTGTGAGCTGTAAAATAGCGCCACATCCGCTCCTTCAGAGTTCTGTTAAAGCGTTCAACAACTGAAGCTTTCAAATCCGAGCCTGTAGCAAAATGTACTATATTGTGCTTTTTCATGAGTTTCTGAAAAGTCTTATTAAAAATTATTTTCCGCCATCAGTCTGCACTTTCTTGGGGGCGCCTCCTTCCTTCAAGATAGAGGCAAATGCCCGGGTCACCTCAGCGCCACTCTTATTTTTTAAGACCCGGACAAAAGCTATTTTAGAGAAAATATCTATAATCGTTAGCATGTAGCGATTTCCCTCATTTTTATCTGCAAGGGCCTGCATGTCACATAGATCAGCCTGAAATTGGGACAATGGGTGGGTAGAAAAACTCTATTTATCGGAAAATGTTTTCTTACGGGTTTATGAAGAGTGTGCGCATCCTGCTCTGATAGCCACTCATTGACTTTAGCATCGCTTAACCTGTGACCTGTTTCTTCGGCTATAGCTCTCTGTAAACGTTCCTTGCCCCCATAGAGGGATTATAATAAATGTTTTTCAAAATCTGCTCTGCCATCCTTCTTGCCTCTCTGAGGTACAATAACGTTAATGAGCCACTTTCAAATAACAACAACATTTCATTTTTGGGATTTTTATTTTCAAGAAAACATTATGTATTACGTATACAGACAATTCAGAATTCGTTGCAGGATACATGTCCCCTCTTTCTCAATGATCGAATCATGCAAAACCTTGTATATTTGGTTTAGATTAACAGGTTTGTTTCGCTGAATTTTTACAACACACACATCCGCTATAAAAGTATATAAACAACAAATATGATACATGTTACAATTAAATGGTTTCAAACAAATAAAGTAAAATCTTAGACAAAGTTGTTTATAGTTCTTCAGAATCACCACCAAGCCGGGTTACCATTTGTGTCCATTGTAGACACTCGCCCGCATGTCGTACATGATTCATGATTTGGTCCACTTTCAACACACGTTCTACATTAGTCCCGGAATTGTGGGTTGTGTAGAATGAGACATTGTTCACTTTATTTTCAATAATTTGATGCATAACACTTGTAAGTTCTCCCAAAAGAAAAAATGTATTTATTCTCTCTAACATCGTATATACATAGTTACCCATTGCTCTACATCTAAATAACAAAAATGTCACTCGGTCTCTTGGGGTTTATTGAGCCAGAAAGTCATCACATCAGCCACCACAGCCTCCCGGTATTTGTTATTGTCCACCAGGGTGTCGGATTTCTTTGAGTTTTTCGTGGATGTGGATCGCCTCCTTCAGTTCATGTAGGAATGCCTCGGTTACCCCGTAAACTCTGGGGATAGACGGCACAAGGCCCATAGCCTCCAGGGCTCTGACCAGCGATGGTATAACCCGGCAGGACCAAAGTCTTTTCACCAGCGCCTCAAAATTGTTGAAGTAGTATCTTGGGGGGTCGTATGGGCATGGATGCCTGCGCTGGCTGAGGTGATTAATCTCACAACCGATGCATTTTTCTCATATATATTCTCCAATCACCACGTCTAAAAGCGTGGCTACTGAGGCCTTGATTGTGTCCACAAAAATAGTACTGACCACCCCATCAAACACCTCCTCAGGTTGTGTACATGTAGGGGGTGTCGAGGGTCTTGCTAGTGGGGAGTAGAATGTAGGGCTGCGCAGCATACAATCCTTAGTGTCGGGCGCCCATGCCGTTTCGGAGTTCGGGTATACGTTAGGAATATCCATGGTTAATGCGTAGGTTAAGAACTGTAGGTTTTAAGGACCCTCCTTTTATTGTTGAACCAGCCCTCGGGGTATCTGGGCGGGGTTCACAACGCAGCTTACCTCGTTTTCTTTGGGGGCTGCCTCTCCTGACGTTGTACCTTCTTGGGGCTGCTTTGAGTCGTAATCCTCCGGATTCGTATATATTATGAACAATGCTCTGGCGCTTTTGACTCTGTACAAACAGAGCGTCCAACAGCTCCAACATTTTCAATTCCATTAAAGGCCAACTTTTAAAGGGTATAAGCATTCGAAGCCTAAAATCCCCGTCCGAACCGCCATCCCTGATGTTTTGGCTGCGGATTTCCTCTGTGCTGATATAGAACTCCACGCAGCCACAGGGAAGTCCATTCTTTCTCTGTATTTTCACCCGGTGAAATACTCTTCCGGAGGTGTCCGGGGTACCTTCCCAATGGGTCTCGTAGCCTGTGAACAAGCTGTAACCCTTGGTGATACGGCTCAGTTCGGGACACAAAACCTGGCGAAAAACGGTCCAGTCTTCAACCCCATAGGCCACTCCTAATTTCTGGTCGGAATATTGTTCTCCTTCGGCTAACGTATAGAGTTTCACGCTACAGGCCAAGTAATCAAACAGATACCCCCACTGCTGTCCGTTAGACATCGGCACTTCATCTTTCAGCGCAGTTGTGGGCGGTATCTGGGTGTATACACATTTAGAAAATGCTTTTTTGGTGCATCGTATATTGCGGCGGTATACTTTGCCCTTTCTCTATGTTTCAGACGCGGTCCTGCTTCCGTTGCTACAGTCATTTACCACTGATCGCAAAATCCATGTTTAAAAATAGGGTTTACGGTTCTGGGTGTGCAAGCCTTGTTCTGGACATTTATAATGCCTATGCCACAGCTCTATAACACCCGGACATTCCTGCTTCATCAGATAACAAACATAAGGGAGATAAAGCTGGGGGTGGGGGACATACACGGTCCCAAAAGTTCAAACACTCAAACACCCCCCCAGTTCAACCAGACCCCCCTACTCATCAATCACCTGGACTACTTCAAGGCATGACATATAGATATAAAATAACACACACCCTCTAACACATGACCACACGAACAGGGGGGACGGGGCGGGGGACGTGGGCGGGGGCCCATATTTAAACATGCACGCGTCATCATGACGTAGGGGTAGTCCGGAGTATACGCCATTGAAGCGACTCTTTGGGTCATCAGCTCATTTCGTCCACAGACTTGTTCTTCCAACGCATATCCTGGCAGCCTTGAAGCACTCAGGGCGCGTTCCATTTGACACAACGCTAGTCTAATTTTAAGCCATTCTCTCATCCTTAGCGATGGAGAAAAAGGCTCGGGTTCTGCCCGATAAAAGGGTTGGGACACGCTGTCTGTGAATATCTTAACCGTAGATTCCTCAGGGTTGAATATGTACGAAATATGTCCCTCGCTTGCACACAAAAATCCTTTAAAACATTCTGGAGCCTCATGCAAAACATCCTCCAGGCTTTTGTCGTTGGATTCATGACATGAGCTGCAAAGCACTCCGAGAAATGCCCTTGTAGACATATTTTAGATGTTTAATATTCAGGTCTTAAAAATGGCTTGTTCTGGACATTTATAATGCCTATGCCACAGCTCTATAACACCCGGACATTCCTGCTTCATCAGATAACAAACATAAGGGAGATAAAGCTGGGGGTGGGGGACATATACGGTCCCAAAAGTTCAAACACTCAATCCCCCCCAGCTCCACCAGACCCCTACTCATCAATCACCTGGACTACTTCAAACCCTGACATATAGATATAAAATAACAAACACCCTCTAACACATGACCACACGAACAGGGGGGACGGGGCGGCGGCCCATATTTAAACATGCACGCGTCATCATGACGTACGGTCATCAATCAATCATTTTGACGCGTGCCGTCTCCTTTAATCTCTCTAGCATGCATTTAGGTTTACTCGCGTTTAAGAGCAGTTGGAGGCCAAGGAATAAGTGTTGTATGGCATTGAAGCTCGTTTGGAGGTTTGTTAACACAGTGTCCAAAGAAGGGCCAGAATTATACATAATGGTGTCGTCTGCGTAGAGGTGGATCAGAGAATCACCAGCAACAATCTGTTGATCTGTTTCACCTGTCCTTGTGATTGTCTCCACCCCCTCCAGGTGTCGCTTATTTTCCACGGTGTATTTATCTCTGTGGTCCTGTCTCTCTGTGCCAGTTCATCTTGTCTTTTCAAGTCAACCAGTGTGTTTTTCTGTGCGCCTGCTTTTTCTTATCTCTCTTTTGCTAGTCCTCCCGGGTTTTGACCCTTGCCTGCCTCGACTCTGAACCCGCCTGCCTGACCATACTGCCTCCCCTGACATCGAGCCTGCCTGCCACTCTGTACCTCCTGGACCTTGTTATGATCTTTTGCCTGTCCACGGCCATTCTCTTGCCTGTCTCTTGGATACTAAAAATATCAGAGACTCTAACTGTCATGCAGGTGAAAGAGGACCCAAAAGCGACTTAACAGAAACAGAGTTTATTCAAGTCCAAACAGAAAACGACAAATCCTGAATCCTTAACAGGAAATGTCCAAACAGGGAATAACCGAAATCCTCTAGTCTGTAGAGGGGAATAACAGGAGAAGCGGCCACAGACTGCAGGTCGCTTCGGGTAGGCGCAGGCCGTAGCTGACAGAGACACCTGCTCACACGCAGCATCTGATGAAGGCAAAAACACGACAGGACAGGGCGATACACAATCACAGCACGGTGAATTCTAAACAAGGAACCGACAGGACAGGAACGGAACACAAAGGAAGAAATAGGGACTCTAATCAGGGAAAGGATCGGGAACAGGTGTGGGAAGACTAAATGATGATTAGGGGAATAGGAACAGCTGGGAGCAGGAACGGAACGATAGAGAGAAGAGAGAGCGAGAGAGTGAGAGAGGGAGGGGGAGAGAGAGGGATAGAAAGAGGGAAAGAACCTAATAAGACCAGCAGAGGGAAACGAATAGAATGGGGAGCACAGGGACAAGACATGATAATAAATGACAAACATGACAGTACCCCCACTCACCGAGCGCCTCCTGGCGCACTCGAGGAGGAATCCTGGCGGCAACGGAGGAAATCATCGATGAGTGAACGGTCCAGCACGTCCCGAGACGGAACCCAACTCCTCTCCTCAGGACCGTAACCCTCCCAATCCACTAAGTATTGGTGACCCCGTCCCCGAGAACGCATGTCCATGATCTTATGTACCTTGTAAATAGGTGCGCTCTCGACAAGGATGGGAGGGGGGGAGGGAAGACGAACGGGGGTGCGAAGAAGAAAGGGCTTAACACAGGAGACATGGAAGACAGGATGGACGCGACGAAGATGTCGCGGAAGAAGCAGTCGCACAGCGACAGGATTGACGACCTGGGAGACACGGAACGGACCAATGAACCGCGGAGTCAACTTACGAGAAGCTGTCGTAAGAGGAAGGTTGCGAGTGGAAAGCCACACTCTCTGGCCGCAACAATACCTTGGACTCTTAATCCTGCGTTTATTGGCGGCTCTCACAGTCTTCCCCGCAGACAAAGGCAGACCGGCAATGAAGTCCAAGGCGACGTGAGACCATGGTCGAGAAGGAATGGGGAGCGGTCCGAGACGACCGGCAGGAGGAGAGCCACCCGACCTAGTCTGCGCGCAGTCCGAACAAGCAGCCACGAAACGGCGCGTGCCACGCTCCTGAGTCGGCCACCAAAAGCGCTGGCGAATAGACGCAAGAGTGCCTCGAACACCGGGATGACCAGCTAACTTGGCAGAGTGAGCCCACTGAAGAACAGCCAGAAGAGCGGAAACAGGAACGAAAAGGAGGTTACTAGGACAAGCGCGCGGCGACGCAGTGTGCGTGAGTGCTTGCTTAACCTGTCTTTCAATTCCCCAGACTGTTAACCCGACAACACGCCCACAAGGAAGAATCCCCTCGGGATCAGCAGAAGCCACAGAAGAACTAAACAGACGGGATAAGGCATCAGGCTTGGTGTTCTTGCCACCCGGACGGCAAGAAATCACAAACTCGAAACGAGCGAAAAACAACGCCCAACGAGCTTGACGGGCATCAAGTCGTTTGGCAGAACGGATGTACTCAAGGTTCTTATGGTCTGTCCAAACGACAAAAGGAACGGTCGCCCCCTCCAACCACTGTCGCCATTCGCCTAGGGCTAAGCGGATGGCGAGCAGTTCACGGTTACCCACATCATAGTTGCGCTCAGATGGCGACAGGCGATGAGAAAAATAAGCGCAAGGATGAACCTTATCGTCAGACTGGAAGCGCTGGGATAGAATGGCTCCCACGCCTACCTCTGAAGCGTCAACCTCGACAATGAATTGTCTAGTGACGTCAGGAGTAACGAGGATAGGAGCGGACGTAAAACGTTCTTTTAGAAGATCAAAAGCTCCCTGGGCGGAACCGGACCACTTAAAACACGTCTTGACAGAAGTAAGAGCTGTGAGAGGGCAGCAACTTGACCGAAATTACGAATGAAACGCCGATAGAAATTAGCGAAACCTAAAAAGCGCTGCAACTCGACACGTGACCTTGGAACGGGCCAATCACTGACAGCTTGGACCTTAGCGGAATCCATCTGAATGCCTTCAGCGGAAATAACGGAACCGAGAAAAGTAACGGAGGAGACATGAAAAGAGCACTTCTCAGCCTTTACGTAGAGACAATTCTCTAAAAGGCGCTGTAGAACACGTCGAACGTGCTGAACATGAATCTCGAGTGACGGAGAAAAAAATCAGGATATCGTCAAGATAGACAAAAACAAAGATGTTCAGCATGTCTCTCAGAACATCATTAACTAATGCCTGAAAAACAGCTGGCGCATTGGCGAGACCGAACGGCAGAACCCGGTACTCAAAATGCCCTAACGGAGTGTTAAACGCCGTTTTCCACTCGTCCCCCTCTCTGATGCGCACGAGATGGTAAGCGTTACGAAGGTCCAACTTAGTAAAGCACCTGGCTCCCTGCAGAATCTCGAAGGCTGATGACATAAGGGGAAGCGGATAACGATTCTTAACCGTTATGTCATTCAGCCCTCGATAATCCACGCAGGGGCGCAGAGTACCGTCCTTCTTCTTAACAAAAAAGAACCCCGCCCCGGCCGGAGAAGAAGAAGGCACTATGGTACCGGCGTCAAGAGACACAGACAAATAATCCTCGAGAGCCTTACGTTCGGGAGCCGACAGAGAGTATAGTCTACCTCGAGGAGGAGTGGTCCCTGGAAGGAGATCAATACTACAATCATACGACCGGTGAGGAGGAAGGGAGTTGGCTCGGGACCGACTGAAGACCGTGCGCAGATCATGATATTCCTCCGGCACTCCTGTCAAATCGCCAGGTTCCTCCTGAGAAGTAGGGACAGAAGAAACGGGAGGGATGGCAGACATTAAACACTTCACATGACAAGAAACGTTCCAGGATAGGATAGAATTACTAGACCAATTAATAGAAGGATTATGACATACTAGCCAGGGATGACCCAAAACAACAGGTGTAAACGGTGAACGGAAAATCAAAAAGAAATAGTCTCACTGTGGTTACCAGATACTGTGAGAGTTAAAGGTAGTGTCTCAAATTTGATACTGGGAAGATGACTACCATCTAAGGCAAACATGGGCGTAGGCTTGTCTAACGGTCTGAAAGGAATGTTATGTTTCCGAACCCATGCTTCGTCCATGAAACAACCCTCAGCCCCAGAGTCAATCAAGGCACTGCATGTAGCACCCGAACCGGTCCAGCGTAGATGGACCGACATAGTAGTACAAGATCTAGATGAAGAGACCTGAGTAGTAGCGCTCACCAGTAGCCCTCCGCTTACTGATGGGCTCTGGCCTCTTACTGGACATGAATTAACAAAATGTCCAGCAACTCCGCAATAGAGGCACAGGCGGTTGGTGATCCTCCGTTCCCTCTCCTTAGTCGAGATGCGAATCCCTCCCAGCTGCATGGGCTCAGTCTCAAAGCCAGAGGAGGGAGATGGTTGCGATGCGGAGCAGGGAAACACCGTTGATGCGAGCTCTCTTCCACGAGCCCGGTGACGAAGATCTACCCGTCGTTCTATGCGGATGGCGAGAGCAATCAAAGAGTCCACATCTGAAGGAACCTCCCGGGAGAGAATCTCATCCTTAACCACTGCGTGAGTCCCTCCAGAAAACGAGCGAGCAGCGCCGGCTCGTTCCACTCACTAGAGGCAGCAAGAGTGCGAAACTCAATAGAATAATCCGTTATGGACCGTTCACCTTGGCATAAGGAAGCCAAGGCCCTAGAAGCCTCCCTACCAAAAACTGAACGGTCAAAAACCCGAATCATCTCCTCTTTAAAGTTCTGGAACTTGTTAGAGCAATCAGCCCTTGCCTCCCAGATAGCTGTGCCCCATTCTCGAGCCCGGCCAGTAAGGAGTGAAATGACGTAAGCAACCCGAGCTCTCTCTAGAGTATGTGTTGGGTTGGAGAGAGAACACAATCTCACACTGCGTGAGAAAGGAGCGGCACTCAGTGGGCTGCCCGGAGTAGCAAGGTGGGTTATTAACCCTAGGTTCTGGAGGCTCGGCAGGCCAGGAAGTAACAGGTGGCACGAGACGTAGACTCTGGAACTGTCCAGAGAGGTCGGAAACCTGAGCGGCCAGGTTCTCCACGGCATGGCGAGCAGCAGACAATTCCTGCTCGTGTCTGCCGAGCATGGCTCCTTGGATCTTGACGGCAGTGTAACGAGCGTCTGAAGTCGCTGGGTCCATTCCTTGGTCGGTTCCTTCTGTCATGCAGGTGAAAGAGGACCCAAAAGCGACTTAACAGAAACAGAGTTTATTCAAGTCCAAACAGAAAACGACAAATCCTGAATCCTTAACAGGAAATGTCCAAACAGGGAATAACCGAAATCCTCTAGTCTGTAGAGGGGAATAACAGGAGAAGCGGCCACAGACTGCAGGTCGCCGGGTAGGCGCAGGCCGTAGCTGACAGAGACACCTGCTCACACGCAGCATCTGATGAAGGCAAAAACACGACAGGACAGGGCGATACACAATCACAGCACGGTGAATTCTAAACAAGGAACCGACAGGACAGGAACGGAACACAAAGGAAGAAATAGGGACTCTAATCAGGGGAAAGGATCGGGAACAGGTGTGGGAAGACTAAATGATGATTAGGGGAATAGGAACAGCTGGGAGCAGGAACGGAACGATAGAGAGAAGAGAGAGCGAGAGAGTGAGAGAGGGAGGGGGAGAGAGAGGGATAGAAAGAGGGAAAGAACCTAATAAGACCAGCAGAGGGAAACGAATAGAATGGGGAGCACAGGGACAAGACATGATAATAAATGACAAACATGACACTAACCATCTGCCTCCCGTGTCTGCATCTGGGTCTCGCCCTGTGTCCTTATAGGCCATGCAGTTTTCCAGATGTGAAACCCCTTATAGATAGATGTACGAGATACATTCTTAATTTACACCTGAGACAGTTAAGTGAGATGTAACGACATTCCTCCTCCGTAAATGGTCGCCGTGTCTAAACACATATGGGACACAATTTGAGGGATTTTAAATTATATTATTAGTAACCAATCAGAGCAAGAAGGATCGGAGGACCAATACGCAGCATGGTAAGTGTCCATAACATTTATTTAAAGACATAAACTGAACACTACAAAACAAATGTGAAACGAATGAAACCGAAACAGTACCGTGTGGCAACAAACACACACACGAAAAACACACACCCACAAACCAAAAGTGAAACCCAGGCTACCTAAGTATGATTCTCAATCAGGGACAACAATTGACAGCTGCCTCTGATTGAGAACCATACTAGGCCAAACTCAAAACCCAACATAGAAAAACAGACAGACTGCCCACCCCAACTCACGCCCTGACCATACTAAAACAAAGACAAAAACAAAGGAACTAAGGTCAGAACGTGACATGAGATTTCCATCCATGATGATAATGATGTGAAATTAGTTGGCTAAGAGTTTTGTGGGAATAAAAAGCAGTGTGTGTGTGTGAACTCAATCAATGGAATTTGATCAATTCAATACAACTTTATTATTCCTTATGGAGAAATGTACTCGGCGCATCTGTGCAGGTTCAGAGTAAAACACCATATATTTGTTATGCAGGTGAATGAGGACCCAAAAGTGACTTGGCGAAAACAGAGTCTTTAATCCAGTAAAGGAAATATGCAATACTCCTAGACAAATCGGAGCGGTAAATAAAGCATAAAAAACAATTCCACTCGTAATGACGAGAACAGACTGGAGACTCGATCATAAACTGTAGGTTGCCTCGGGAAGGCACTTGACCGTAGCAGACTCAGACACCTGCTCACCACGCAGCATCTGAGGGAAACACGACACGACAGGGCGATACAAAGACACAGCACGGTGAACAATATACAAGGATCCGACAGTACAGAAACGGAAAACAAGGGGAGAAATAGGGACTCTAATCAGGGGAAAGGATAGGGGACAGGTGTGGAAAGACTAAATGATTGATTAGGGGAATAGGAACAGCTGGGAGCAGGAACGGAACGATAGAGAGAAGAGAGAGAGGAAGGGAGAGAAAAAAGGGAACGAACCTAAAAAAAGACCAGCAGGGGGAAAACGAACAGAAGGAAAAGCAAAATGACAAGACAATATAAGACAAAACATGACAGTACCCCCCCCACTCACCGAGCGCCTCCTGGCGCACTCGAGGAGGAATCCTGGCGGCAACGGAGGAAATCATCAATCAGTGAACGGTCCAGCACGTCCCGAGACGGAACCCAACTCCTCTCCTCAGGACCGTAACCCTCCCAATCCACTAAGTATTGGTGACCCCGTCCCCGAGAACGCATGTCCATGATCCTACGTACCTTGTAAATAGGTGCGCTCTCGACAAGGACGGGAGGGGGGGAGGGAAGACGAACGGGGGTGCGAAGAAAGGGCTTGACACAGGAGACATGGAAGACAGGATGGACGCGACGAAGATGTCGCGGAAGAAGCAGTCGCACAGCGACAGGATTGACGACCTGGGAGACACGGAACGGACCAATGAACCGCGGAGTCAACTTACGAAGCTGTCGTAAGAGGAAGGTTGCGAGTGGAAAGCCACACTCTCTGGCCGCAACAATACCTTGGACTCTTAATCCTACGTTTATTGGCGGCTCTCACAGTCTGTGCCCTGTAACGGCAAAGTGCAGACCTCACCCTCCTCCAGGTGCGCTCACAACGTTGGACAAACGCTTGAGCGGAGGGAACGCTGGACTCGGCAAGCTGGGAAGAGAACAGAGGAGGCTGGTAACCCAGACTACTCTGAAACGGAGATAACCCGGTAGCAGACGAAGGAAGCGAGTTGTGAGCGTATTCTGCCCAGGGGAGCTGTTCTGCCCAAGACGCAGGGTTTCTGAAAGAAAGGCTGCGTAGTATGCGACCAATCGTCTGATTGGCCCTCTCTGCTTGACCGTTAGACTGGGGATGAAACCCGGAAGAGAGACTGACGGACGCACCAATCAAACGACAGAACTCCCTCCAAAACTGTGACGTGAATTGCGGACCTCTGTCTGAAACGGCGTCTAACGGGAGGCCATGAATTCTGAACACATTCTCGATGATGATTTGTGCCGTCTCCTTAGCGGAAGGAAGTTTAGCGAGGGGAATGAAATGTGCCGCCTTAGAGAACCTATCGACAACCGTAAGAATCACAGTCTTCCCCGCAGACAAAGGCAGACCGGTAATGAAGTCTAGGGCGATGTGAGACCATGGTCGAGAAGGAATGGGAAGCGGTCTGAGACGACCGGCAGGAGGAGAGTTACCTGACTTAGTCTGCGCGCAGTCCGAACAAGCAGCCACGAAACGGCGCGTGTCACGCTCCTGAGTCGGCCACCAAAAGCGCTGGTGAATAGAAGCAAGAGTGCCTCGAACGCCGGGATGACCAGCTAACTTGGCAGAGTGAGCCCACTGAAGAACAGCCAGACGAGTAGAAACAGGAACGAAAAGAAGGTTACTAGGACAAGCGCGCGCGACGCAGTGTGCGTGAGTGCTTGCTTAACCTGTCTTTCAATTCCCCAGACTGTCAACCCGACAACACGCCCATAAGGAAGAATCCCCTCGGGATCAGTAGAAGCCACAGAAGAACTAAAAAGACGGGATAAGGCATCAGGCTTGGTGTTCTTGCTACCCGGACGGTAAGAAATCACAAACTCGAAACGAGCGAAAAACAACGCCCAACGAGCTTGACGAGCATTAAGTCGTTTGGCAGAACGGATGTACTCAAGGTTCTTATGGTCTGTCCAAACGACAAAAGGAACGGTCGCCCCTCCAACCACTGTCGCCATTCGCCTAGGGCTAAGCGGATGGCGAGCAGTTCGCGGTTACCCACATCATAGTTGCGTTCAGATGGCGACAGGCGATGAGAAAAATAAGCGCAAGGATGAACCTTATCGTCAGACTGGAAGCGCTGGGATAGAATGGCTCCCACGCCTACCTCTGACGCGTCAAACTCAACAATGAATTGTCTAGTGACGTCAGGAGTAACGAGGATAGGAGCGGACGTAAAACGTTCTTTTAGAAGATCAAAAGCTCCTGGGCGGAACCGGACCACTTAAAACACGTCTTGACAGAAGTAAGAGCTGTGAGAGGGCAGCAACTTGACCGAAATTATGAATGAAACGCCGATAGAAATTAGCGAAACCTAGAAAGCGCTGCAACTCGACACGTGACCTTGGAACGGGCCACTCACTGACAGCTTGGACCTTAGCGGAATCCATCTGAATGCCTTCAGCGGAAATAACGGAACCGAGAAAAGTAACGGAGGAGACATGAAAAGAGCACTTCTCAGCCTTCACGTAGAGACAATTCTCTAAAAGGCGCTGGAGAACACGTCGAACGTGCTGAACATGAATCTCGAGTGACGGTGAAAAAATCAGGATATCGTCAAGGTAGACAAAAACAAAGATGTTCAGCATGTCTCTCAGAACATCATTAACTAATGCCTGAAAAACAGCTGGCGCATTGGCGAGACCAAACGGCAGAACCCGGTACTCAAAATGCCCTAACGGAGTGTTAAACGCCGTTTTCCACTCGTCCCCCTCTCTGATGCGCACGAGATGGTAAGCGTTACGAAGGTCCAACTTAGTAAAGCACCTGGCTCCCTGCAGAATCTCGAAGGCTGATGACATAAGGGGAAGCGGATAACGATTCTTAACCGTTATGTCATTCAGCCCTCGATAATCCACGCAGGGGCGCAGAGTACCGTCCTTTTTCTTAACAAAAAAAAACCCCGCCCCGGCCGGAGAGGAAGAAGGCACTATGGTACCGGCGTCAAGAGACACAGACAAATAATCCTCGAGAGCCTTACGTTCGGGAGCCGACAGAGAGTATAGTCTACCCCGAGGAGGAGTGGTCCCCGGAAGGAGATCAATACTACAATCATACGACCGGTGAGGAGGAAGGGAGTTGGCTCGGGACCGACTGAAGACCGTGCGCAGATCATGATATTCCTCCGGCACTCCTGTCAAATCGCCAGGTTCCTCCTGAGAAGTGGGGACAGAAGAAATGGGAGGGATGGCAGACATTAAACACTTCACATGACAAGAAACGTTCCAGGATAGGATAGAATTACTAGACCAATTAATAGAAGGATTATGACATACTAGCCAGGGATGACCCAAAACAACAGGTGTAAAAGGTGAACGAAAATCAAAAAAGAAATAGTCTCACTGTGGTTACCAGATACTGTGAGGGTTAAAGGTAGTGTCTCAAATCTGATACTGGGAAGATGACTACCATCTAAGGCGAACATGGGCGTAGGCTTGTCTAACTGTCTGAAAGGAATGTCATGTTTCCGAGCCCATGCTTCGTCCATGAAACAACCCTCAGCCCCAGAGTCTATCAAGGCACTGCATGTAGCACCGAACCGGTCCAGCGTAGATGGACCGACATAGTAGTACAGGATCTAGATGGAGAGACCTGAGTAGTAGCGCTCACCAGTAGCCCTCCGCTTACTGATGAGCTCTGGCTTTACTGGACATGAATTGACAAAATGTCCAGCAAGTCCGCAATAGAGGCACAGGCGGTTGGTGATCCTCCGTTCCCTCTCCTTAGTCGAGATGCGAATACCTCCCAGCTGCATGGGCTCAGTCTCTGAGCCAGAGGAGGAGATGGTTGCGATGCGGAGCAGGGAAACACCGTTGACGCGAGCTCTCTTCCACGAGCTTGGTGACGAAGATCTACCCGTCGTTCTATGCGGATGGCGAGAGCAATCAAAGAGTCCACACTGGAAGGAACCTCCCGGGAGAGAATCTCATCTTTAACCACTGCGTGGAGTCCCTCCAGAAAACGAGCGAGCAGCGCCGGCTCGTTCCAGTCACTAGAGGCAGCAAGAGTGCGAAACTCTATAGAGTAATCCGTTATGGATCGATCACCTTGGCATAGGGAAGCCAGGGCCCTAGAAGCCTCCCTACCAAAAACTGAACGGTCAAAACCCGAATCATCTCCTCTTTAAAGTTCTGGTAATTGTTAGAACAATCAGCCCTTGCCTCCCAGATAGCTGTGCCCCACTCTCGAGCCCGGCCAGTAAGGAGTGATATGACGTAAGCAACCCGAGCTCTCTCTCTAGAGTATGTGTTGGGTTGGAGAGAAAACACAATATCACACTGGGTGAGAAAGGAGCGGCACTCCGTGGGCTGCCCGGAGTAACAAGGTGGGTTATTAACCCTAGGTTCCGGAGGCTCGGCAGACCAGGAAGTAACAGGTGGCACGAGACGAAGACTCTGGAACTGTCCAGAGAGGTCGGAAACCTGAGCGGCCAGGTTCTCCACGGCATGACGAGCAGCAGACAATTCCTGCTCGTGTCTGCCGAGCATGGCTCCTTGGATCTCGACGGCAGTGTTACGAGCGTCTGTAGTCGCTGGGTCCATTCTTTGGTCGGATCCTTCTGTTATGCAGGTGAATGAGGACCCAAAAGCGACTTGACGAAAACAGAGTCTTTAATCCAGTAAAGGAAATATGCAATACTCCTAGACAAATCGGAGCGGTAAATAAAGCATAAAAAACAATTCCACTCGTAATGACGAGAACAGACTGGAGACTCGATCATAAACTGTAGGTTGCCTCGGGAAGGCACTTGACCGTAGCAGACTCAGACACCTGCTCACCACGCAGCATCTGAGGGAAACACGACACGACAGGGCGATACAAAGACACAGCACGGTGAACAATATACAAGGATCCGACAGGACAGAAACGGAAAACAAGGGGAGAAATAGGGACTCTAATCAGGGGAAAGGATAGGGGACAGGTGTGGAAAGACTAAATGATTGATTAGGGGAATAGGAACAGCTGGGAGCAGGAACGGAACGATAGAGAGAAGAGAGAGAGGAAGGGAGAGAGAAAAAAGGGAACGAACCTAAAAAGACCAGCAGGGGGAAAACGAACAGAAGGAAAAGCAAAATGACAAGACAATATAAGACAAAACATGACAATATTGGTAATCACACAGAGTACAAGCAGATTTCTGTACATTGATACTGATGCAGATACAATTGCTTATTCTTAATACCAAATGACAAAACTTGTGGTGATGTGGCAATTAGGCTAATCAAACATGATTCCATTCCGG
>NC_060177.1:89071943-89077038 GCF_021184085.1 Oncorhynchus gorbuscha | reverse complement strand
TCAGGTCCTCCGAGAGAGAGAAAGAAAGAGAGAATTAGAGAGAGCATATGTGGGGTGGCCAGTCCTCTTCCGGCTGTGCCGGGTGGAGATTATAACAGAACGTGGCCAAGATGTTCAAATGTTCATAAATGACCAGCATGGTTGAATAATAGTAAGGCAGAACAGTTGAAACTGGAGCAGGAGCATGGCCAGGTGGACTGGGGACAGCAAGGAGTCCTCATGTCAGGTAGTCCTGGGACATGGTCCTAGGGCCCAGGCCAGTTGAAACTGGAGCAGCAGCATGGCCAGGTGGACTGGGGACAGCAAGGAGTCATCATGTCAGGTAGTCCTGGGGCATGGTTCTAGGGCTCAGGTCCTCCGAGAGAGAGAAAGAAAGAGAGAAGGAGAGAATTAGAGAACGCACACTTAGATTTACACAGGACACCGAATAGGACAGGAGAAGTACTCCAGATAAACAAACTGACCCTAGCCCCCCGACACATAAACTACTGCAGCATAAATACTGGAGGCTGAGACAGGAGGGGTCAGGAGACACTGTGGCCCCATCCGAGGACACCCCGGACAGGGCCAAACAGGAAGGATATAACCCCACCCACTTTGCCAAAGCACAGCCCCCACACCACTAGAGGGAAATCTTCAACCACCAACTTACCATCCTGAGACAAGGCCGAGTATAGCCCACAAAGATCTCCGACACGGTACAACCCAAGGGGGGGGACCCAGACAGGCCGACCACAACAGTGAATCAACCCACCCAGGTGACGCACCCCCCAGGGACGGCACGAGAGAGCCCCAGCAAGCCAGTGACTCAGCCCCGTAACAGGGCTAGAGGCAGAGAATCCCAGTGGAAAAGGGGAACCGGCCAGGCAGAGACAGCAAGGGCGGTTCGTTGCTCCAGAGCCTTTCCGTTCACCTTCCCACTCCTGGGCCAGACTACACTCAATCATATGACCCACTGAAGAGATGAGTCTTCAGTAAAGACTTAAAGGTTGAGACCGAGTTTGCGTCTCTGACATGGGTAGGCAGACCGTTCCATAAAAATGGAGCTCTATAGGAGAAAGCCCTGCCTCCAGCTGTTTGCTTAGAAATTCTAGGGACAATTAGGAGGCCTGCGTCTTGTGACCGTAGCGTACGTATAGGTATGTACGGCAGGACCAAATCAGAGAGGTAGGTAGGAGCAAGCCCATGTAATGCTTTGTAGGTTAGCAGTAAAACCTTGAAATCAGCCCTTGCTTTGACAGGAAGCCAGTGTAGAGAGGCTAGCACTGGAGTAATATGATCAAATTTTTTGGTTCTAGTCAGGATTCTAGCAGCCGTATTTAGCACTAACTGAAGTTTATTTAGTGCTTTATCCGGGTAGCCGGAAAATAGAGCATTGCAGTAGTGACAAAAGCGACAAAAGCATGGATCATTCTGCATCATTTTTGGACAGAAAGTTTCTGATTTTTGCAATGTTACGTAGATGGAAAAAAGCTATCCTCGAAATGGTCTTGATGTGTTCTTCAAAAGAGAGATCAGGGTCCAGAGTAACGCCGAGGTCCTTCACAGTTTTATTTGAGACGACTGTACAACCATTAAGATTAATTGTCAGATTCAACAGAAGATCTCTTTGTTTCTTGGGACCTAGAACAAGCATCTCTGTTTTGTCCGAGTTTAATAGTAGAAAGTTTGCAGCCATCCACTTCCTTATGTCTGAAACACATGCTTCTAGCGAGGGCAATTTTGGTGCTTCACCATGTTTCATTGAAATGTACAGCTGTGTGTCATCCGCATAGCAGTGAAAGTTTACATTATGTTTTCGAATAACATCCCCAAGAGGTAAAATATATAGTGAAAACAATAGTGGTCCTAAAACAGAACCTTGAGGAACACCGAAATGTACAGTTGATTTGTCAGAGGACAAACCATTCACAGAGACAAACTGATATCTTTCCGACAGATAAGACCTAAACCAGGCCAGAACATGTCCGTGTAGACCAATTTGGGTTTCCAATCTCTCCAAAGAATGTGGTGATCGATGGTATCAAAAGCAGCACTAAGGTCTAGGAGCACGAGGACAGATGCAGAGCCTCGGTCCGATGCCATCAAAATGTCATTTACCACCTTCACAAGTGCCGTCTCAGTGCTATGATGGGGTCTAAAACCAGACTGAAGCATTTCGTATACATTGTTTGTCTTCAGGAAGGCAGTGAGTTGCTGCGCAACAGCCTTCTCTAAAATCTTTGAGAGGAATGGAAGATTCGATATAGGCCGATAGTTTTTATATTTTCTGGGTCAAGGTTTGGCTTTTTCAGAGAGGCTTTATTACTGCCACTTTTAGTGAGTTTGGTACACATCCAGTGGATAGAGAGCCGTTTATTATGTTCAACATAGGAGGGCCAAGCACAGGAAGCAGCTCTTTCAGTAGTTTAGTTGGAATAGGGTCCAGTATACAGCTTGAAGGTTTAGAGGCCATGATTATTTTCATCATTGTGTCAAGAGATATAGTACTAAAACACTTGAGCGTCTCTCTTGATCCTAGGTCCTGGCAGAGTTGTGCAGACTCAGGACAACTGAGGTTTGGAGGAATACGCAGGTTTAAAGAGGAGTCCGTAATTTGCTTTCTAATAATCATAATCTTTTCCTCAAAGAAGTTCATGAATTTATCACTGCTAAAGTGCAAGTCATCCTCTCTTGGGGAATGCTGCTTTTTAGTTAGCTTTGCCACAGTATCAAAAGGAATTTCGGATTGTTCTTATTTTCCTCAATTAAGTTAGAAAAATAGGACGATCGAGCAGCAGTAAGGGCTCTTCGGTACTGCACGGTACCATCCTTCCAAGCTAGTCGGAAGACTTCCAGTTTGGTGTGGCGCCATTTCCGTTCCAATTTTCTGGAAGCTTGCTTCAGAGCTCGGGTATTTTCTGTGTACCATGGAGCTAGTTTCTTATGAGACATTTTTTAGTTTTTAGGGGTGCAACTGCATCTAGGGTATTGCGCAAGGTTAAATTGAGATCCTCAGTTAGGTGGTTAACGGATTTTTGTCCTCTGGCGTCCTTGGGTAGGCAGAGGGAGTCTGAAGGGCATCAAGGAATCTTTGTGTTGTCTGTGAATTTATAGCACGACTTTTGATGTTCCTTGGTTGGGGTCTGAGCAGATTATTTGTTGCAATTGCAAACGTAATAAAATGGTGGTCTGATAGTCCAGGATTATGAGGAAAAACATTAAGATCCACAACATTTATTCCATGGGACAAAACTAGGTCCAGCGTATGACTGTGAGAGTGAGTGGGTCCAGAGACATGTTGGACAAAACCCACTGAGTCGATGATGGCTCCAAAAGCCTTTTGGAGTGGGTCTGTGGACTTTTCCATGTGAATATTAAAGTCACCAAAGATTAGAATATTATCTGCAATGACTACAAGGTCTGATAGGAATTCAGGGAACTCAGTGAGAAACGCTGTATATGGCCCAGGAGGCCTGTAAACAGTAGCTATAAAAAGTGATTGAGTAGGCTGCATAGATTTCATGACTAGAAGCTCAAAAGACGAAAACGTCATTTTTTTTTTTTTGTAAATTGAAATTTGCTATCGTAAATGTTAGCAACACCTCCGCCTTTGCGGGATGCACGGGGATATGGTCACTAGTGTAGCCAGGAGGTGAGGCCTCATTTAACACAGTAAATTCATCAGGCTTAAGCCATGTTTCAGTCAGGCCAATCACATCAAGATTATGATCAGTGATTAGTTCATTGACTATAATTGCCTTTGAAGTAAGGGATCTAACATTAAGTAGCCCTATTTTGAGATGTGAGGTATCATGATCTCTTTCAGTAATGACAGGAATGGAGGTGGTCTTTATCCTAGTGAGATTGCTAAGGCGAACACCGCCATGTTTAGTTTTGCCCAACCCAGGTCGAGGCACAGACACGGTCTCAATGGTGATAGCTAAGCTGACTACACTAACTATGCTAGTGGCAGACTCCACTATGCTGGCAGGCTGGCTAATAGCCTGCTGCCTGGCCTGCACCCTATTTCATTGTGGAGCTAGAGGAGTTAGAGCCCTGTCTATGTTGGCAGATAAGATGAGAGCACCCCTCCAGCTAGGATGGAGTCCGTCACTCCTCAGCAGGTCAGGCTTGGTCCTGTTTGTGGGCGAGTCCCAGAAAGAGGGCCAATTATCTACAAATTCTATCTTTTGGGAGGGGCAGAAAACAGTTTTCAACCAGCGATTGAGTTGTGAGACTCTGCTGTAGAGCTCATCACTCCCCCTAACTGGGAGGGGGCCAGAGACAATTACTCGATGCCGACACATCTTTCTAGCTGATATGCACGCAGAAGCTATGTTGCGCTTGGTGATCTCTGACTGTTTCATCCTAACATCGTTGGTATCTCTATACTCTCTACACTCGCCAGTTTTAGCTTTAGCCAGCACCATCTTCAGATTAGCCTTAACGTCGGTAGCCCTGCCCCCGGGTAAACAGTGTATGATCGCTGGATGATTCGCTTTAAGTCTAATACTGCGGGTAATGGAGTCGCCAATGACTAGAGTTTTCAATTTGTCAGAGCTAATGGTGGGAAGCTTCGGCGTCTCAGACCCCGTAACGGGAGGAGTAGAGACCAGAGAAGACTCGGCCTCTGACACCGACCCGCTGCTTAATGGGGAGAACCGGTTGAAAGTTTCTGTCTGCTGAATGAGCGACACCGGTTGAGCGTTCCTACAGCATTTCCTTCCAGAAACCGTGAGAAAGTTGTCCGGCTGCGGGGACTGTGCCAGGGGATTTATACTACTATCTGTACTTACTGGTGGCACAGACGCTGTTTCATCCTTTCCTACACTGAAATTACCCTTGCCTAACGATTGCGTCTGAAGCTGGGCTTGTAGCACAGCTATCCTCGCCGTAAGGCGAGCACAGCGGCTGCAATTAGAAGGCATCATGTTAATGTTACTACTTAGCTTCGGCTGTTGGAGGTCCTGACGAATCGTGTCCAGATAAAGCGTCCGGAGTGAAAAAGTCGAGGAAAAAATAAATATATGAACGGTAATTAAAAAGTGAAACCCGTAAAGTTGTCAGGTAGCAAAATAGGTTGGCAACAAAACGCACAGCAATTTGAAAACAA
>NC_060177.1:89031866-89071443 GCF_021184085.1 Oncorhynchus gorbuscha | reverse complement strand
AGGAGAGAGGGATATGCAGAGGAGAAGAGGAGAGAAGGAGAGAGAAGGAGAGAGGGATATGCAGAGGAGAAGAGGAGAGAAGAGAGAAGGAGAGAGGGATATGCAGAGGAGAAGAGAAGAAGAGAAGAGAGAAGGAGAAGAGGGAAGAAGAGAGAAGGAGAGAGGGATATGCAGAGGAGAAGAGGAGAGAAGAGAGAAGGAGAGAGGGATATGCAGAGGAGAAGAGAAGAAGAGAGAAGGAGAGAGGATATGCAGAGGAGAAGAGAAGAAGAGAGAAGGAGAGAGGGATATGCTGAGGAGAAGAGAAGAAGAGAGAAGGAGAGGGATACGGAGAAGAGAAGGAGAGATAAGGAGAGAGGGATACGGAGAAGAGAAGATAAGGAGAGAGAAGGAGAAAGGGATATGCAGAGGAGAAGAGGAGAGAAGGAGAGAGAAGGAGAGAGGGATATGCAAAGGAGAAGAGGAGAGAAGAGAGATAAGGAGAGAGGGATATGCAGAGGAGAAGAGGAGAGAATAGAGAAGGAGAGAGGGATATGCAGAGGAGAAAAGAAGAAGAGAGAAGGAGGAGAGAGGAGAGGAGGGATATGGAGAGGAGAAGAGAAGAAGAGAGAGGGAGGAGAGAGGGGAAGAGATGCAGAGGAGAAGAGGAGAGAATAGAGAAGGAGAGAGGGATATGCAGAGGAGGAAGAAGAGAGAAGAGAGAGGGATATGGAGAGGAGAAGAGAAGAAGAGAGAAGGATATGGAGGAGAAGAGGAGAGAAGATAGAGGATATGCAGAGGAGAAGAGAAGGAGAGAAGGAGAGAGGGATATGGAGAGGAGAAGATAAGAAGAGAAGAGAGAGGATATGCTGAGGAGAAGAGGATAGGAGAGAGAAGGAGAGAGGGATATGAGAAGAAGAGAAGGTGAGAGAAGGAGAGAGGATACGGAGAAGAGAAGAAGAAAGAAGGAGAGAGAAGAGAGAGAGGATACGGAGAAGGGATATGAAGAGAAGGAGAGAGAAGGAGAGAGGGATACAGGAGAAGAGAAGAGAAGGAGAGAGAAGGAGAGAGGATATGCAGAGGAGAAGAGGAGAGAAGGAGAGAGAAGGAAGAGAGGGATATGCAGAGGAGAAGAGGAGAGAAGAGAGAAGGAGAGGGATATGCAGAGGAGAAGAGAAGAAGAGAGAAGGAGTGAGGGATACGGAGAAGAGAAGAGAAGAAGAGAGAAGGAGAGAGAGGGATACGGAGAAGAGAAGAGAAGAAGAGAGAAGGAGAGAAGGAGGAGAAGAGGAGATGCAGAGGAGAAGAGAGGAGAGAAGAAGAGAAAGGAGAGAGGTATATGCTCAGGAGAAGAGAAGGAGAGAGAAGGAGAGAGGGATATGGAGAGGAGAAGAGAAGGAAGAGAGAAGGAGAGAGGATACGGAGAAGAGAAGAGAAGAGAAGAAGTGAGAAAGGAGAAGAGAAGGGATATGCAGAGGAGAAGAGGAGAGAGAGAAGAGAAGAAGAGAGAGGAGATATGCTGAGAGAGAAGAGAAGAAGAGAGAAGGAGAGAGGGATACGGAGAGGAGAAGAGAAGAAGAGAGAAGGAGAGAGGGATATGAGAGAGGAGGAGAGAAGAAGAGAGAAGGAGAGAGGGATACGGAGAGGAGAAGAAGAAGAAGAGAGACGGAGGAGAGAAGAAGAGAGAAGGAGAGAGGGATACGGAGAGGAAAGAAGAAGAGAGAAGGAGGAGAGGGATACGGAGAGGAGAAGAGAAGAAGAGAGAAGGAGAGAGGAGAGGGATACGGGAGAGGAGAAGAGAAGAGAGAAGGGGAGAGGAGGGAGAGAGGAGAAAGAGAGAAGAGAGAAGGAGGGATACGGAGAGGAGAAGAGAAGAAGAGAGAAGGAGAGAGGAGGGATACGGAGAGGAGAAGAGAAGAAGAGAGGAGAGAGAGGATACGGAGAGGAGAAGAGAAGAAGAGAGAAGGAGAGAGGGATACGGAGAGGAGAAGAGAAGAGAGAGAAGGAGAGGGATACGGAGAAGAAGAGAAGGAGAGAGAAGGAGAGAGGGATACGGAGAGGAGAAGAGAAGAAGAGAGAAGGGAGAGGGGATACGGAGAAGGAGAAGAGAAGAAGAGAGAAGGGATATGAGAGGGATACGGAGAGAGAGAAGAGAAGAAGAGAGAAGGAGAGAGGGATATGGAGAGGAGAAGAGAAGGAGAGAGAAGGAGAGAGGATATGGAGAGGAGAAGAGAAGGAGAGAGAAGGAGAGAGGGATATGCAGAGGAGAAGAGGAGAGAAGAAGAGAGAAGGAGAGAGGGATATGGAGAGGAGAAGAGAAGAGAAGAGAGAAGGAGGAGAGGGATATGCAGAGGAGAAAAGAAGAAGAGAGAAGGAGAGAGGGATATGGAGAGGAGAAGAGAAGAAGAGAGAAGGAGAGAGGGATACGGAGAAGAGAAGGAGAGATAAGGAGAGAGGGATACGGAGAAGAGAAGAAGAGAGAGAGAAGGAGAAGGGATATGCGAGAGAAGAGATAGAAGGAGAGAGAAGAGAGAGGGATATGAAAGAAGAAGAGGAGAGAGAGAGAAGGAGAGGGATATGCAGAGGAGAAGAGAAGAGAGAAGAGAGAGAGATATGAGAGAGGATAGGTGAGGAGAGGGATACGAGAGGAGAGAGAAGAAGAGAGAAGGAGAGAGGGATATGAGGAGAAGAGGAGGAGAAGAAGAAGAGAGAGAAGGAGAGAGGGATATGCAGAGGAGAAGAGAAGAAGAGAGAAGGAGAGAGAAGGATATGCAGAGGAGAAGAGGAAGAAGAGAGAAGGAGAGATATGCAAAGGAGAAGATAAAGAGAGAAGGAGAGAAGAAAAGAAGAAGAGAGAAGGAGAGAGGGATACGCAGAGAAGAGAAGAGAAGGAGAAGAGGGATAAGGAGAGAGGGATAAGGAGAAGGAGAAGAGGGATATGGAGAAGAAGAGAAGGAGAAGGAGAGGGATATGCAGAGGAGAAGAGAAGAGAAGAGAGAAGGAGAGAGGGATATGCAGAGGAGAAGAGAAGAAGAGAGAAGGAGAGAGGGATATGCAGAGGAGAAGAGAAGAAGAGAGAAGGAGAGAGGGATACGGAGAGGAGAAAGAGAAGATATGCTGAGAGAAGAGAAGGAGAGAAGGAGAGGAGAAGAGATGAAGAGAGAAGGAGAAGAGAAGAAGAGAAGGAGAATATGGAGAGGAGAAGAGAGAAGAGAGAAGGAGAGAGGGATACGCTGAGAGAAGAGAAGAGAGAGAAGGAGAGAGAGGGATAGAGAAGGAGAGAAGGAGAGAGAAGAGAAGGAGAGAGAGAGGAGAGGGAGAGAAGAGAGAAGAGAGAAGGAGAGGGTACGGAGAGGAGAAGAGAAGAGAGAGAAGAGAGAGGGATACGGAGAGGAGAAGAGAAGATAGGAGAGGAGAAGAGAAGAAGAGAGAAGGAGAGAGGGATATGCAGAGGAGAAGAGAAGAAGAGAGAAGGAGAGAGGGATACGGAGAGGAGAAGAGAAGAAGAGAGAAAGGAGAGAGGGATATGAGAGGAGAAGAGAAGAAGAGAGAAGGGAGAGAGGGATACGGAGAGGAGAAGAGAAGAAGAGAGAAGGAGAGAGGGATACGGAGAGGAGAAGAGAAGAAGAGAGAAGGAGAGAGGGGATACGGAGAGGAGAAGAGAAGAAGAGAGAAGGAGAGAGGGATATGGAGAGGAGAAGAGAAGAAGAGAGAAGGAGAGGGGATACGGAGGAGAAGAGAAGAAGAGATAAGGAGAGAGGGATACGGAGAAGAGAAGATAAGGAGAGAGGGATATGGAGAGGAGAAGATAAGAGAGAGAAGGAGAGAGGGATATGCAGAGGAGAAGAGGAGAGAAGGAGAGAGAAGGAGAGAGGGATATGCAAAGGAGAAGAGGAGAGAAGAGAGAGAGGAGAGAGGGATATGCAGAGGAGAAGAGAAGAGAAGAGAGAAGGAGAGAGGGATATGCAGAGGAGAAGAGAAGAAGAGAGAAGGAGAGAGGGATATGGAGAGGAGAAGAGAAGAAGAGAAGAAGGAGAGAGGATATGCTGAGGAGAAGAGAAGAAGAGAGAAGAAGAGAGGGATACGGAGAAGAGAAGGAGAGATAAGGAGAGAGGGATACGGAGAAGAGAAGAGAAGGAGAGAGAAGGAGAAAGGGATATGCAGAGGAGAAGAGGAGAGAAGGAGAGAGAAGGAGAGAGGGATATGCAAAGGAGAAGAGGAGAGAAGAGAGAAGAAGAGAGAGGGATATGCAGAGGAGAAGAAGAGAAAGAAGAGAGAAGGAGAGAGGGATATGCAGAGGAGAAAGAGAAGAGAGAAAGGAGAGAGGGATATGGAGAGGAGAAGAGAAGGTGAGAGAAGGAGAGAGGGATATGCGGAGAAGAAAGAAGAGAAGAAGAGAGAAGGAGAGAGGGATACGGAGAAGAGAAGAGAAGGAGAGAGAAGGAGAGAGGGATACGGAGAAGAGAAGAGAAGGAGAGAGAAGGAGAGAGGGATATGCAGAGGAGAAGAGGAGAGAAGGAGAGAGAGAGGATATGAGGGATACGGAGAAGAAGAGAGAGAGAGAAGAGGATATGCAGAGGAGAAGGTGAGAGAAGAGAATACGGAGAGAGAAGGAGAGAGGGATATGGAGAAGGAGAAGAGAAGAAGAGAAGGAGAAGGAGGGATATGGAGAGGAGAAGAGAAGAAGAGAGAAGGAGAGAGATATGCAGAGAGAAGGAGAGAGGGAGATGCTGAGGAGAAGAGAGAAGAGAGAAGGAGAGAGGGATATGCAGAGGAGAAGAGAAGGAGAGAGAAGGAGAGAGGGATATGCTGAGGAGAAGAGAAGGAGAGAGAAGGAGAGAGGGATATGCAGAGGAGAAGAGAAGGAGAGAGAAGGAGAGAGAAGGAGGAGAGAAGAGAAGAAGGAGAAGTGAGAAGGAGAGGATATGCAGAGGAGAAGAGAGAGAAGAGAAGAGAGAAGGAGAGGGATATGCTGAGGAGAAGAGAAGAAGAGAGAAGGAGAGAGGGATATGGAGAGGAGAAGAGAAGAAGAGAGAAAGGAGAAGAGGGATACGGAGAGGAGGAGAGAAGAAGAGAGAAGGAGAGAGGGTTACGGAGAGGAGAAGAGAAGAAGAGAGAGAAGGAGAGAGGGATACGGAGAGGAGAAGAGAAGAAGAGAGAAGGAGAGAGGGATATGGAGAGGAGAAGAGAAGAAGAGAGAAGGAGAGAGGGATACGGAAAGGAGAAGAGAAGAAGGGAGAAGGAGAGAGGGATACGGAGAGGAGAAGAGAAGAAGAGAGAAGGAGAGAGGGATACGGAGAGGAGAAGAGAAGAAGAGAGAAGGAGAGAGGATACGGAGAGGAGAAGAGAAGAAGAGAGAAGGAGAGAGGGATACGGAGAGGAGAAGAGAAGAAGAGAGAAGGGGAGAGGGTTACGGAGAGGTAAGTCGCTCTGGATAAGAGCGTCTGCTAAATGACTTAAATGTAATGTAATGTAAATGAGAAGAGAAGAAGAGAGAAGGAGAGAGGGATACGGAGAGGAGAAGAGAAGAAGAGAGAAGGAGAGAGGGATATGGAGAGGAGAAGAGAAGAAGAGAGAAGGAGAGAGGGATACGGAAAGGAGAAGAGAAGAAGAGAGAAGGAGAGAGGGATACGGAGAGGAGAAGAGAAGAAGAGAGAAGGAGAGGGGATACGGAGAGGAGAAGAGAAGAAGAGAAGAAGGGTTACGGAGAGGTAAGTCGCTCTGGATAAGAGCGTCTGCTAAATGACTTAAATGTAATGTAATGTAAATGAGAAGAGAAGAAGAGAGAAGGAGAGAGGGATACGGAGAGGAGAAGAGAAGAAGAGAGAAGGAGAGAGGGATATGGAGAGGAGAAGAGAAGAAGAGAGAAGGAGAGAGGGATACGGAAAGGAGAAGAGAAGAAGAGAGGAGAGAGGGATACGGAGAGGAGAAGAGAAGAAGAGAGAAGGAGAGAGGGATACGGAGAGGAGAAGAGAAGAAGAGAGAAGGAGAGAGGGATACGGAGAGGAGAAGAGAAGAAGAGAGAAGGAGAGAGGGATACGGAGAGGAGAAGAGAAGAAGAGAGAAGGAGAGAGGGATACGGAGAGGAGAAGAGAAGAAGAGAGAAGGAGAGAGGGATACGGAGAGGAGAAGAGAAGAAGAGAGAAGGAGAGAGGGATACGGAGAGGAGAAGAGAAGAAGAGAGAAGGAGAGAGGGATACGGAGAGGAGAAGAGAAGAAGAGAGAAGGAGAGAGGGATACGGAGAGGAGAAGAGAAGAAGAGAGAAGGAGAGACTGATACGGAGAGGAGAAGAGAAGAAGAGAGAAGGAGAGAGAAGGAGAGAGGGATACGGAGAGGAGAAGAGAAGAAGAGAGAAGGAGAGAGGGATACGGAGAGGAGAAGAGAAGAAGAGAGAGGGAGAGAGAAGGAGAGAGGGATACGGAGAGGAGAAGAGAAGAAGAGAGAAGGAAAGAGAAGGAGAGAGAAGGAGAGAGGGATACGGAGAGGAGAAGAGAAGAAGAGAGGAGTGAGGGATACGGAGAAGAGAAGAGAAGAAGAGAGAAGGAGAGAGGGATATGCAGAGGAGAAGAGGAGAGAAGAGAGAAGGAGAGAGGGATATGAAGAGGAGAAGAGAAGAAGAGAGAAGGAGAGAGGGATATGGAGTGGAGAAGAGAAGAAGAGAGAAGGAAAGAGAAGGAGAGAGGGATACGGAGAGGAGAAGAGAAGAAGAGAGAAGGAGAGAGGGATACGGAGAGGAGAAGAGAAGAAGAGAGAAGGAGAGAGGGATACGGAGAGGAGAAGAGAAGAAGAGAGAGGAGAGAGAAGGATCCTGAGAGGAGAAGAGAAGAAGAGAGAAGGAAAGAGAAGGAGAGAGAAGGAGAGAGGGATACGGAGAGGAGAAGAGAAGAAGAGAGAAGGAGAGAGGGATACGGAGAGGAGAAGAGAAGAAGAGAGAAGGAGAGAGGGATACGGAGAGGAGAAGAGAAGAAGAGAGAAGGAGAGAGGGATACGGAGAGGAGAAGAGAAGAAGAGAGAAGAAAGAGAAGGAGAGAGAAGGAGAAGGGATACGGAGAGGAGAAGAGAAGAAGAGAGAGGAGAGAGAAGGAGAGAGGGATACGGAGAGGAGAAGAGAAGAAGAGAGAAGGAAAGAGAAGGAGAGAGAAGGAGAGAGGGATACGGAGAGGAGAAGAGAAGAAGAGAGAAGGAGAGAGGGATATGGAGAGGAGAAGAGAAGAAGAGAGAAGGAGAGGGATATGGAGAGGAGAAGAGAAGAAGAGAGAAGGAGAGGGATACGGAGAGGAGAAGAGAAGAAGAGAGAAGGAGAGAGGGATATGGAGAAGAGAAGAGGAGAGAGATAGAAATAAGAAAGTAAGAGAGTTGAAAAAAAGCTGTAGAAGACAGGAAGAAAGAAAGAAAAGAGCATGCAGGAGGAAAAGAAACGTAGTGGAAAGATTGTGAGTTTATGCCCAGTGAACCTGAGGCAGGCAGGCAGACAGGCCAGCAGGGCAGACAGGTGGATGGGTTCGGTGGACAATGGGCACACAACCACCACTAACCTGGAACAGGAAGGTGTCTCCTTCCGGCAAGCCGGTGGTGCCAGTGTTTGTACCACACAGTGCCCTCGTTCACATCCTGCTGAGTGAAGGAGGAGGTGGGGGGTAGAACTCCTGTCGTCGGGCGAGGGCTGCCAACCTTCCAACGGGCCGTGGCTGGCATTGGCACCAACAGCACTTCACCTGGAGGGAGGAGAGGGAGAAATAGAGAAGAGGGAGGGGATAGATGGGGGAGAGAATCAGGAAGGAGAAATAGAGAAGAGGGAGGGGATGGATGGGGAGAGAATCAGGAAGGAGAAATAGAGAAGAGGGAGGGGATAGATGGGGAGAGAATCAGGAAGGAGAAATAGAGAAGAGGGAGGGGATAGATGGGGAGAGAATCAGGAAGGGAGAAATAGAGAAGAGGGAGGGGATAGATGGGGGAGAGAATCAGGAAGGAGAAATAGAGAAGAGGGAGGGGATAGATGGGGGAGAGAATCAGGAAGGGAGAAAGAGAAGAGGGAGGGGATAGATGGGGGAGAGAATCAGGAAGGAGAAATAGAGAAGAGGGAGGGGATAGATGGGGGAGAGAATCAGGAAGGGAGAAATAGAGAAGAGGGAGGGGATGGATAGGGGAGAGAATCAGGAAGGGAGAAATAGGGAAGAGGGAGGGGATAGATGGGGGAGAGAATCAGGAAGGGAGAAATAGGGAAGAGGGAGGGGATAGATGGGGGAGAGAATCAGTAAGGAGAAATAGGGAAGAGGGAGTGGATAGATGGGGGAGAAAATCGGGAAGGGAGAAATAGAGAAGAGGGAGGGGATAGATGGGGGAGAAAATCGGGAAGGGAGAAATAGAAGTTAAGGGAGAGGGGAAAGAGAATCAGGAAAGGAGAGAGAGAAACTCCATTAAATTAATCAAAACAGGAACATTTTACATTTGGCTAGAAATTCTAAAGTAAATTATCTTAATTAACAAAGAAAAATGTCCTCCTGTGTGCTACCCATATCCACCCACTAGAATCCCCATACTTTAAATAAGACAGCTCCTCCATCCTGGAGGGGGAAATCAACCATTACCAGACCCAGGGACATTTACTTGTCTGTGGCGACCTAAATGCCAGAACCGGACAAGAACCTGACACCCTCAGCACACAGGGGGACAAACACCTACCTGGAGGTGACAGCATTCCTTCCCCCATATGCCCCCCTAGGCACAACTATGACAACATAACCAACAAAAACAGGTCAAAACTCCTGCAGCTCTGTCACACGCTGGGTATGTACATAGACAATGGTAGGCTTCGAGGGGACTCCTATGATAGGTAAACCTAGAGCTCATCTCTTGGCAGTAGTGCTGTAGACTACATTATCACTGACCTCAACCCAGAGTCTCTCAGAGCGTTCACAGTCAGCCCACTGACAACCCTATCAGACCACAGCAAAATCACAGTCTACTTGAACAGAGCAATACTCAATACATACCAATTAGGATCTGGCAAAAAAAAACATTGAAATAGGTTGTAGAACCCATTGCCCTTTATGGTTGTGAGGTCTGGGGTCCGCTCACCAACCAAGAATTCACAAAATGGGACAAACACCAAATTGAGACTCAGCATGCAGAATTCTGCAAAAAAATATCCTCAGTGTACAACGTAGAACACCAACTAATGCATGCAGAGCAGAATTAGGCCGATACCCACTAATTATCAAAATCCAGAAAAGAGCCATTCAATTCCACAACCACCTAAAAGGAAGCAATTCCCAAACCTTCCATAACAAAGCCGTCACCTACAGAGAGATGAACCTGGAGAAGAGTCCCTAAGCAAGCTGGTCCTGGGGCTCTGTTCACAAACACAAACAGAGCCTCAAGGACAGCAACGCAATTAGACCCAAACCCAAAAAGATAATTACTTGACACATTGGAAATAATTAATTTTAAAAAACAGAGCAAACTAGAATTCTATTTGGCCCTAAACAGAGAGTACACAGTGGCAGAATACCTGACCACTGTGACTGACCATGACCATGGTAGAGACCATGACCATATTAGAGACACATATTTCCCTCACATTATACAGATTTATTTACCCTTGTGTACGTTAACCATTTGCACATCGTTTCAACACTGTATAGAGACATAATATGACATCTGTAATGTATTTATTCTCTTGGAACTTCTGTGAGTGTAATGTTTACTGTTCATTTTTATTGTTTATTTCACTTTTGTATATTATCTACTTCAATTGCTTTGGCAATGTTAACATGTGTTTCCCATGCCAATAAAGCCCCTTGAATTGAATTGAATTGAGAGAGAGAGAGGAAGAGGGGAGAGAGAATCAGGAAGGGAGAGAGAGAGAGAGAGAGAATGTAAGGGAGAGGGGAGAGATAATCAGGAAGGGAGAGAGAGAGAGAGAGCAGGTAAGGGAGAGGGGAGAGGGGAGAGAGAATCAGGAAGGGAGAGAGAGAGAAGGTAAGGGAGAGGGGAGAGAGAGAGGTTAAGGGAGAGAGAGAGAAGGTAAGGGAGAGGGGAGAGAGAATCAGGAAGGGAGAGAGAGAGAGAGAGAGCAGGTAAGGGAGAGGGGAGAGGGGAGAGAGAATCAGGAAGGGAGAGAGAGAGGTGTGGGAGGTAAAGGAAGAGTCAGAAAGACAAACTAACATCATTACCATCTTAACAGTGTGAGTAAGCAGAAACACGAGCATGTTTGGGGGGGGGGGTAAGGCCACATATCGTACCATATTTGGGGCTTCCTTTGGAGCTCACTATGGTGTAAATGATCTGGTCATCGCTGGCACCCTGATACTCTGTCCTCAGATACCTCTTCCCCAACTGTACCATGCCTCCCTCTCTCACCCACGTGACGGGCACCGACAGAACACGAGGAGCCTGGGTAAGCTGTAAAAACACAAGATATGTAACAATTATTATTTATTTTCAATGGCAGATATTGTTTGAAAGTACTGTAACTCATATCAGTTATTCAGCCTGAGGCCCAACCCAAGGGGCGTCTGATTCATTATTCGTATCGGAGCAGGAAGTTGTCTCATCCTGCCAACCAACATGCACCATCCTCACCTGCATTTTTCTCTTAATTGAGTTAATGACCCAGCACAGGTGTTCTCAGGCCAGCCATGTGAATCACAACAGCATAGCAGCAGTATAAAAGCTCAGAGTCAGCTGTCAGCAGCAACAAAGAGAGACAGAGAGACAGACAGAGAGCTGCTGTTCTTCTGAGCAGCAACAGAGACACACAGAGAGCAACGCTGACCAAAGAGAGAAGTCAGCTTGCATACCAAATGGCACCCTATTCCCTATACACTGAGTGTACTAAACAGAAAACAAAACTGATCCCTTATTTGATGGCACATGTTACATCCACTTCAAATCAGTAAAGGGGAGGAGACAGCGGGGAGGAGACGGGGAGGAGACTGGGGAGGAGACGGGGAGGAGATGGGGAGGAGACTGGGAGGAGACGGTGAGGAGAAGGGTTAAAGAAGGATTTTTAATCCTTGAGACAACTGAGACATGGATTGTGTATGTGTGGCATTCAGAGGGTGAATGGGGCAAGACAAAATATTTAAGTGCCTTTGAAAGTGGTATGGTAGTAGGTGCCAGGTGCACCGGTTTGAGTGTGTCAAGAACCACAATGCTGCTGGGTTTTTCACACTCAACAGTTTCCAGTGTGTATCAAGAACTGTCCACCACCTAAAGAACACCCAGCCAACTTGACACAACTGTTGGAAGCATTGGAGTCAACATGGGCCAGCATCCCTGTGGAATGCTTTCAACACCTTGTAGAGTCAACATGGGCCAGCATCCCTGTGGAACGCTTTCAACACCTTGTAGAGTCAACTTAGGCCAGCATCCCTGTGGAACGCTTTCAACACCTTGTAGAGTCAACTTAGGCCAGCATCCCTGTGGAATGCTTTCAACACCTTGTAGAGTCAACTTAGGCCAGCATCCCTGTGGAATGCTTTCAACACCTTGTAGAGTCAACTTAGGCCAGCATCCCTGTGGAATGCTTTCAACACCTTGTAGAGTCAACTTAGGCCAGCATCCCTGTGGAATGCTTTCAACACCTTGTAGAGTCAACATCGGCCAGCATCACTGTGGAATGCTTTCAACACCTTGTAGAGTCAACTTAGGCCAGCATCCCTGTGGAATGCTTTCAACACCTTGTAGAGTCAACTTAGGCCAGCATCCCTGTGGAATGCTTTCAACACCTTGTAGAGTCAACATGGGCCAGCATCACTGTGGAATGCTTTCAACACCTTGTAGAGTCAACATGGGCCAGCATCCCTGTGGAATGCTTTCAACACCTTGTAGAGTCAACATGGGCCAGCATCACTGTGGAATGCTTTCAACACCTTGTAGAGTCAACATGGGCCAGCATCCCTGTGGAATGCTTTCAACACCTTGTAGAGTCAACATGGGCCAGCATCACTGTGGAAGGCTTTCAACACCTTGTAGAGTCAACATGGGCCAGCATCCCTGTGGAATGCTTTCAACACCTTGTAGAGTCAACTTAGGCCAGCATCCCTGTGGAATGCTTTCAACACCTTGTAGAGTCAACTTAGGCCAGCATCCCTGTGGAATGCTTTCAACACCTTGTAGAGTCAACATGGGCCAGCATCCCTGTGGAACGCTTTCAACACCTTGTAGAGTCAACTTAGGCCAGCATCCCTGTGGAATGCTTTCAACACCTTGTAGAGTCAACATGGGCCAGCATCCCTGTGGAACGCTTTCAACACCTTGTAGAGTCAACTTAGGCCAGCATCCCTGTGGAATGCTTTCAACACCTTGTAGAGTCAACATGGGCCAGCATCCCTGTGGAACGCTTGTCAACACCTTGTAGAGTCAACTTAGGCCAGCATCCCTGTGGAACGCTTTCAACACCTTGTAGAGTCAACTTAGGCCAGCATCCCTGTGGAACGCTTTCAACACCTTGTAGAGTCAACATGGGCCAGCATCCCTGTGGAACGCTTTCAACACCTTGTAGAGTCAACATGGGCCAGCATCCCTGTGGAATGCTTTCAACACCTTGTAGAGTCAACTTAGGCCAGCATCCCTGTGGAATGCTTTCAACACCTTGTAGAGTCAACATGGGCCAGCATCCCTGTGGAATGCTTTCAACACCTTGTAGAGTCAACATGGGCCAGCATCACTGTGGAAGGCTTTCAACACCTTGTAGAGTCAACATGGGCCAGCATCCCTGTGGAATGCTTTCAACACCTTGTAGAGTCAACTTAGGCCAGCATCCCTGTGGAATGCTTTCAACACCTTGTAGAGTCAACTTAGGCCAGCATCCCTGTGGAATGCTTTCAACACCTTGTAGAGTCAACATGGGCCAGCATCCCTGTGGAATGCTTTCAACACCTTGTAGAGTCCATGTCCCTGACAAATGGAGGCTGTTCTGAGGACAACTCAATATTAGGAAGGTTTTGCTAATGTTTTGTACACTCACTACTTTTGACCGGGGCCCACAGTCGAGGATAGGGTGCCATTTGGGATGAACCCAGAGTGCTTAGCCCTCTGAGGGGGAAAGTCATCCATCACCGTCTCATTAAAGACTAATTACTCTCCAGCTCTCTCCATGATCCGTCTCTCAGGAGCTCCTTTGTACCCCGGCTAGGACAAGGCTTGACAAGGCTTGACAAGGCTTGGCACCGATGCCGACTGGGTCGGGTGGGGAACAGTTGGAGAGAGAGCTTTTGATGATGGCAGTATTTCGCGTTTTGTAAAAAAAATAAAAAAACCCTGAGAGAGATCAACCAACTGTACTCGGAGGCTGCTGCTGCGCGGGGAAGCATCTCAAACACGTCTACAGTGGTTCACTTGGTAACCTCTCCTTTGTCTACACAGATGTAAAAATAAAAAAAACATGGAGGACGCTTTCCTTACAGCTGTCAAGTTCGCATCAGCAGATGAAGGGAAGGAAGCGAGGAGAAAAAGAGTGATTGAAAATACTTTTTTTTGTTTTGTTTAAATACGTGCATTATAAATCTTCAACTTAAGTTAAGGAGGTTCTCTTAGCATTATATCTAGTGTCTATCTTCAGTCATATACCAGTACACTGCTTGACAGAGAGCAGCAGAATCAGGTGTTACAACCGGTGAATATGTGATGTATGTGAGGGAGGAAGGGATGGAAGGAGTGATATTGATTTACAGAGTGAAACAAAATAAGAGAAGTAGAGAAGAGGGGGAGTAGGAGAGGAGAGGAGGAAAGGTGTGTGTGTGTGTGTGTGTGTGTGTGTGTGTGTGTGTGTGTGTGTGTGTGTGTGTGTGTGTGTGTGTGTGTGTGTGTGTGTGTGTGTGTGTGTGTGTGTGTGTGTGTGTGTGTGTGTGTGTGTGTGTGTGTGTGTGTGTGTGTGTGTGTGTGTGTGTGTGTGTGAACATACTCCTATAGGCTAGGCTATATTTATTACTCCACTTCCCTAATATTAAGCACGTTACTTCTCTTTACAACAGGAGTACAGGTTACCTGGCTGACATGAAAATGAATCACTGGAAAATCGTCTTCATTTCGCTATTTTTAAGTGCATATATGACATGTATTTTACACACGGTCCACTGTAAATCAAAACTATTTTCACAGATACAGTACCAGTACCAGTGACAAGTTTGCACACACCTACTCATTCAAGGGTTTTTCTTTATTCTGAACTATATAATTACTTTTTATACCAAGAGTGTGCAAATCTGTCATCGAGGAAAAGGGTGGCTACTTTGAAGAATCGCAAAATGTACAATATTTCTAAAATAAAATAAAAAATTTTTTTTAAATAAAATACATTTTTTGGGGGGTTACTACATGATTCCATATGTGTTATTTCATCATTACATACATAGGAGGTTAGTGAGTTAATGGTATACATAGGAGTTGAGTTAGTGGTATACATAGGAGGTGAGTTAGTGGTATACATAGGAGTTGAGTTAGTGGTATACATAGGAGTTGAGTTAGTGGTATACATAGGAGGTGAGTTAGTGGTATACATAGGAGGTGAGTTAGTGGTATACATAGGAGTTGAGTTAGTGGTATACATAGGAGGTGAGTTAGTGGTATACATAGGAGATGAGTGAGTTACTGGTATACATAGGAGATGAGTGAGTTACTGGTATACACAGGAGATTAGTGAGTTACTGGTATACATAGGAGTTAGTGAGTTAGTGGTATACATAGGAGGTGAGTGAGTTACTGGTATGCAAAGGAGGTGAGTTAGTGGTATGCATAGGAGATGAGTGAGTTACTGGTATACATAGGAGATGAGTGAGTTACTGGTATACATAGGAGGTGAGTTAGTGGTATACATAGAAGGTGAGTGAGTTACTGGTATACATAGGAGATGAGTGAGTTACTGGTATACATAGGAGGTGAGTTAGTGGTATGCATAGGAGGTGAGTTAGTGGTATACATATAGGAGGTGAGTGAGTTACTGGTATACATAGGAGATGAGTGAGTTACTGGTATAGATAGGAGGTGAGTGAGTGGTATACATAGGAGGTGAGTTAGTTGTATACATAGGAGATGAGTGAGTTACTGGTATACATAGGAGGTGAGTTAGTTACTGGTATGCATAGGAGGTGAGTTAGTTACTGGTATGCATAGGAGGTGAGTTAGTTACTGGTATGCATAGGAGGTGAGTTAGTTAATGGTATACATAGGAGGTGAGTTAGTGGTATACATAGGAGGTGAGTTAGTGGTATACATAGGAGGTGAGTTAGTGGTATACATAGGAGGTGAGTTAGTGGTATACATAGGAGGTGAATTAGTTAATGGTATACATAGGAGGTGAGTTAGTGGTATACATAGGAGGTGAGTTAGTGGTATACATAGGAGGTGAGTTAGTTACTGGTATACATAGGAGGTGAGTGAGTTACTGGTATGCATAGGAGGTGAGTTAGTTACTGGTATGCATAGGAGGTGAGTTAGTTAATGGTATACATAGGAGGTGAGTTAGTGGTATACATAGGAGGTGAGTTAGTTACTGGTATGCATAGGAGGTGAGTTAGTTACTGGTATACATAGGAGGTGAGTGAGTTACTGGTATGCATAGGAGGTGAGGTAGTTAATGGTATACATAGGAGGTGAGTTAGTGGTATACATAGGAGGTGAGTTAGTGGTATACATAGGAGGTGAGTTAGTGGTATACATAGGAGGTGAGTTAGTGGTATACATAGGAGGTGTGTGAGTTACTGGTATACATAGGAGGTGAGTTAGTGGTATACATAGGAGGTGAGTGAGTTACTGGTATACATAGGAGATGAGTGAGTTACTGGTATACATAGGAGGTGAGTTAGTGGTATGCATAGGAGGTGAGTTAGTGGTATACATAGGAGGTGAGTGAGTTACTGGTATACATAGGAGATGAGTGAGTTACTGGTATGCATAGGAGGTGAGTTAGTTACTGGTATGCATAGGAGGTGAGTTAGTTAATGGTATACATAGGAGGTGAGTTAGTGGTATACATAGGAGGTGAGTTAGTGGTATACATAGGAGGTGAGTTAGTGGTATACATAGGAGGTGAGTTAGTTACTGGTATGCATAGGAGGTGAGTGAGTTACTGGTATACATAGGAGGTGAGTGAGTTACTGGTATGCATAGGAGGTGAGTGAGTTACTGGTATGCATAGGAGGTGAGTTAGTTACTGGTATGCATAGGAGGTGAGTTAGTTAATGGTATACATAGGAGGTGAGTTAGTGGTATACATAGGAGGTGAGTTAGTGGTATACATAGGAGGTGAGTTAGTGGTATACATAGGAGGTGAGTTAGTTACTGGTATGCATAGGAGATGAGTTAGTTACTGGTATGCATAGGAGGTGAGTTAGTGGTATACATAGGAGGTGAGTTAGTGGTATACATAGGAGGTGAGTTAGTTACTGGTATACATAGGAGGTGAGTGAGTTACTGGTATGCATAGGAGGTGAGTTAGTTACTGGTATGCATAGGAGGTGAGTTAGTTAATGGTATACATAGGAGGTGAGTTAGTGGTATACATAGGAGGTGAGTTAGTTACTGGTATGCATAGGAGGTGAGTTAGTTACTGGTATACATAGGAGGTGAGTGAGTTACTGGTATGCATAGGAGGTGAGTTAGTTACTGGTATGCATAGGAGGTGAGGTAGTTAATGGTATACATAGGAGGTGAGTTAGTGGTATACATAGGAGGTGAGTTAGTGGTATACATAGGAGGTGAGTTAGTGGTATACATAGGAGGTGAGTTAGTGGTATACATAGGAGGTGAGTTAGTTAATGGTATACATAGGAGGTGAGTTAGTGGTATACATAGGAGGTGAGTTAGTGGTATACATAGGAGGTGAGTTAGTTACTGGTATGCATAGGAGGTGAGTTAGTGGTATACATAAGAGGTGAGTTAGTTAGTGGTATACATAGGAGGTGAGTTAGTGGTATACATAGGAAGTGAGTTAGTGGTATACATAGGAGGTGAGTTAGTTACTGGTATGCATAGGAGGTGAGTTAGTGGTATACATAGGAGGTGAGTTAGTGGTATACATAGGAGGTGAGTTAGTGGTATACATAGGAGGTGAGTTAGTGGTATACATAGGAAGTGAGTTAGTGGTATACATAGGAGGTGAGTTAGTGGTATACATAGGAGGTGAGTTAGTGGTATACATAGGAGGTGAGTTAGTGGTATACATAGGAGGTGAGTTAGTGGTATACATAGGAGGTGAGTTAGTTACTGGTATGCATAGGAGGTGAGTTAGTTACTGGTATACATAGGAGGTGAGTTAGTGGTATACATAGGAGGTGAGTTAGTTAATGGTATACATAGGAGGTGAGTTAGTTAATGGTATGCATAGGAGGTGAGTTAGTTAATGGTATACATAGGAGGTGAGTTAGTTACTGGTATACATAGGAGGTGAGTTAGTTACTGGTATACATAGGAGGTGAGTTAGTTAATGGTATGCATAGGAGGTGAGTTAGTTACTGGTATACATAGGAGGTGAGTTAGTTACTGGTATACATAGGAGGTGAGTTAGTGGTATACATAGGAGGTGAGTTAGTTACTGGTATACATATGAGGTGAGTTAGTTAATGGTATACATAGGAGGTGAGTTAGTTAATGGTATGCATAGGAGGTGAGTTAGTTACTGGTATACATAGGAGGTGAGTTAGTTACTGGTATACATAGGAGGTGAGTTAGTGGTATACATAGGAGGTGAGTTAGTGGTATACATAGGTGGTGAGTTAGTGGTATACATAGGAAGTGAGTTAGTGGTATACATAGGAGGTGAGTTAGTGGTATACATAGGAGGTGAGTTAGTGGTATACATAGGAGGTGAGTTAGTGGTATACATAGGAGGTGAGTTAGTGGTATACATAGGAGGTGAGTTAGTGGTATACATAGGAAGTGAGTTAGTGGTATACATAGGAGGTGAGTTAGTGGTATACATAGGAGGTGAGTTAGTGGTATACATAGGAGGTGAGTTAGTGGTATACATAGGAGGTGAGTTAGTGGTATACATAGGAGGTGAGTTAGTTACTGGTATGCATAGGAGGTGAGTTAGTTACTGGTATACATAGGAGGTGAGTTAGTGGTATACATAGGAGGTGAGTTAGTTAATGGTATACATAGGAGGTGAGTTAGTTAATGGTATACATAGGAGGTGAGTTAGTTACTGGTATACATAGGAGGTGAGTTAGTTACTGGTATACATAGGAGGTGAGTTAGTTAATGGTATGCATAGGAGGTGAGTTAGTTACTGGTATACATAGGAGGTGAGTTACTTACTGGTATACATAGGAGGTGAGTTAGTGGTATACATAGGAGGTGAGTTAGTTACTGGTATACATATGAGGTGAGTTAGTTAATGGTATACATAGGAGGTGAGTTAGTTAATGGTATACATAGGAGGTGAGTTAGTTAATGGTATGCATAGGAGGTGAGTTAGTTAATGGTATACATAGGAGGTGAGTTAGTTACTGGTATACATATGAGGTGAGTTAGTTAATGGTATACATAGGAGGTGAGTTAGTTAATGGTATGCATAGGAGGTGAGTTAGTTACTGGTATACATAGGAGGTGAGTTAGTTACTGGTATACATAGGAGGTGAGTTAGTGGTATACATAGGAGGTGAGTTAGTGGTATACATAGGAGGTGAGTTAGTGGTATACATAGGAAGTGAGTTAGTGGTATACATAGGAGGTGAGTTAGTGGTATACATAGGAGGTGAGTTAGTGGTATACATAGGAGGTGAGTTAGTGGTATACATAGGAGGTGAGTTAGTGGTATACATAGGAGGTGAGTTAGTGGTATACATAGGAAGTGAGTTAGTGGTATACATAGGAGGTGAGTTAGTGGTATACATAGGAGGTGAGTTAGTGGTATACATAGGAGGTGAGTTAAGTGGTATACATAGGAGGTGAGTTAGTGGTATACATAGGAGGTGAGTTAGTTACTGGTATGCATAGGAGGTGAGTTAGTTACTGGTATACATAGGAGGTGAGTTAGTGGTATACATAGGAGGTGAGTTAGTTAATGGTATACATAGGAGGTGAGTTAGTTACTGGTATGCATAGGAGGTGAGTTAGTTAATGGTATACATAGGAGGTGAGTTAGTTACTGGTATACATAGGAGGTGAGTTAGTTACTGGTATACATAGGAGGTGAGTTAGTTAATGGTATGCATAGGAGGTGAGTTAGTTACTGGTATACATAGGAGGTGAGTTAGTTAATGGTATACATAGGAGGTGAGTTAGTTAATGGTATACATAGGAGGTGAGTTAGTTACTGGTATGCATAGGAGGTGAGTTAGTTAATGGTATACATAGGAGGTGAGTTAGTTAATGGTATGCATAGGAGGTGAGTTAGTTAATGGTATACATAGGAGGTGAGTTAGTTACTGGTATACATAGGAGGTGAGTTAGTGGTATACATAGGAGGTGAGTTAGTTACTGGTATACATAGGAGGTGAGTTAGTGGTATACATAGGAGGTGAGTTAGTTACTGGTATACATAGGAGGTGAGTTAGTTACTGGTATACATAGGAGGTGAGTTTGTTGTGTACATAGGAGGTGAGTTAGTTACGGGTATATATAGGAGGTGAGTTAGTTGTATACATAGGAGGTGAGTTAGTTGTATACATAGGAGGTGAGTTAGTTGTATACATAGGAGGTGAGTTTGTTGTGTACATAGGAGGTGAGTTAGTTACGGGTATATATAGGAGGTGAGTGAGTTACTTGGGGAAGATCATTTTCACATTAAAAATGCACCTTTAGAATAAAGCATTATATCATATATTATCACATTTTGTGGTCACTTTTGACAACAGTGTTTTTCCCTCTAATTGATTGCATTTTTATCTCAACAATCGAGCTTATAACCTACTGCTAGCCTACTGTTATAGCATACTGCTAGCCTACTGTTATAGCATACTGCTAGCCTACTGCTATAGCCTACTGCTAGCCTACTGTTATAGCCTACTGCTAGCCTACTGTTATAGCATACAGCTAGCCTACTGTTATAGCATACTGCTAGCCTACTGCTAGCCTACTGCTATAGCCTACTGCTAGCCTACTGTTATAGCATACTTTTAGCCTACTGTTATAGCCTACTGTTATAGCATACTGCTAGCCTACTGCTATAGCCTACTGCTAGCCTACTGCTAGCCTACTGCTATAGCATAATGGTATAGCATACTGCTAGCCTACTGCTATAGCCTACTGCTAGCCTACTGCTATAGCATACTGCTAGCCTACTGCTATAGCCTACTGCTAGCCTACTGCTATAGTCTACTGCTAGCCTACTGATATAGCCTACTGCTAGCCTACTGATATAGCCTACTGCTATAGCCTACTGCTATAGCCTACTGCTAGCCTACTGCTAGCCTACTGCTAGCCTACTGTTATAGCATACTGCTAGCCTACTGTTATAACATACTGCTAGCCTACTGCTATACCCTACTGCTATAGCCTACTGCTACACCCTACTGCTATACCCTACTGTTATAGCCTACTGCTATAGCATACTGCTAGCCTACTGTTATAGCATACTGCTAGCCTACTGCTATACCCTACTGATATAGCCTACTACTATAGCCTACTGCTAGCCTACTGCTATGCCATACTGCTAGCCTACTGCTATAGCCTACTGCTATACCCTACTGATATAGCCTACTACTATAGCCTACTGCTAGCCTACTGCTATGCCATACTGCTAGCCTACTGCTATAGCCTACTGCTATAGCCTACTGCTATAGCCTACTACTATAGCCTACTGCTAGCCTTCTGCTATAGCATATTGCTAGCCTACTGTTATAGCATACTGCTAGCCTACTGCTATACCCTACTGATATAGCCTACTGCTATAGCCTACTGCTATAGCCTACTGCTATAGCATACTGCTAGCCTACTGCTATAGCCTACTGATATAGCCTACTGCTATAGCCTATTGCTATAGCCTATTGCTATAGCCTATTGCTATAGTCTACTGCTAGCCTACTGCTATAGCCTACTGCTGCACTTATAATGTGAAGAAACAGCCCAATAGTTGATCGACATTTTAACCTAAACCTTCTCATCTGTTGTACCAGCTTCATTGATTTTAAAAGTGTTTTTGATGTGAGTTGTTGGGTTCATTTGGGATTTATCACATCCCACAACTGCCCCAGATTACGTATGGAATATTTAGAGATGGTTTGGGGACGCCTTACTGCCTAAGGACCTGGACAAGTCGCCTTAATAGAACGCAACCATGAACCAGGATTGGCTTAGTCAAAGTCCAGACCTAATCCTAATTGGGATGTTGTGGCAGGACGTGAAATGAGCAGATCAGGCTTGAAAACCCATAAATGTTGCTTGGGTCCAGCAGTTCTGCATGGAAGAGTTACTGGTATACAGTCTCTCCACAGCAACGTGAGAGACTGATCAACAACTACAGGAAGGCAACTACTTTTTCACACGGGGGCATTGGGTTTTACATAACTTTGTTTATGAAATAAAGTGTTTGCATTCACTCGCGTGAAACAGCATTTAACATGATATGATCTGACAGTCATGCAAAAAACATACAATCTCTCTCTCTCTCTCTCTCTCTCTCTCTCTCTCTCTCTCTCTCTCTCTCTCTCTCTCTCTCTCTCTCTCTCTTTCTTTCTTTCTTTCTTTCTTTCTCTCTCTCTCTCTCTCTCTCTCTCTCTCTCTCTCCCTCTCTCTCCCTCCCTCCCCCTCCCTCCCTCCCTCCCTCCCTCCCTCCCTCCCTCCCTCCCTCCCTCCCTCCCTCCTACCTTCTGAGTAATGCTGATCTGCATTAGAATGTTCTGGTAGCTGTTTCCATCGTTGACCTGTAGCAGCATCCTGTCCTGTTGCCCTGGCGACCCATCATGGACATACTGCACCTGTTCCCGTGACAACTCCTCCATCTTGAACTGGCTCAGCGCCAGGTCGCCATTGAGACGGGTCAGGCGGCCATGTTGGGGCGGGTCCAGAACCATGACCAGGACATCCTGCGAGGAAGAGGCACACACAAGGGGATGTTTAGACACACACACACACACACACACACACACACACACACACACACACACACACACACACACACACACACACACACACACACACACACACACACACACACACACACACACACACACACACACACACACACACACACACACACAGACACACAGACATGCATACACACACACAGACAGACACACATACCTGAGGGTTGTCTGGGTCGTCGATCTGAAGCACGGCCTTGGAGATGATCGCCGTCTCCCCTCCGTCCACCAGCACAGGATTGTTGGTAAGAATCTGTGGGGGCTGTGTGACAGGTGAGGGAAGCAGAGTTACAATTCACTGATTTAGGCCTTTTACAAAGCGTTGCTCATTGTTCTTTTAGATAACAAAGAAATTGTCCCTAAACACAGGAATGAAAACATTTCTGGACTTGATAGTTGAAATGGGAGAGGGGCTGCACAAAACATTTAACCAGAATTAGGTGGAGAAGAGGTGAACTCTGTGTTAAGGGATTTTTTTATCGATAATGACTAATTATGTATACATTTCAATCAGGACTGACTAATCAGAATACTATTATGTTACTGTGTAGATGTATGAATTTTCTTTTAACCCTAGTACTGAATTGACAGTGTTTCATTTTAATTGGGTATTAAATCAAATCAAATCAAATTGTATTTCTCACATACACATGGTTAGCAGATGTTAATGCGAGCGTAGCGAAATGCTTGTGCTTCTATTTCCGACAATGCAGTGATAACCAACAAGTAATCTAACTAACAATTTAAAAAACAAAAAACTGCATAGTTTCCTAGGAACGCGAAGCGAGGCGGCCATCTCTGTCGGCGCCGGATAACTCCTCTGAACATAGAGGAATATAATTCCTGTAGCACTCTGTCTCTGTCGTACTCAACTGTAAAACTGAATTAGATAAGGAACGGCAGAACATCACCAGCAACAGAACTGGCCCCGATTCTAAAACAAGGGCCAACATTTCGACACTATATTGGAGATGGTGAAACCGTAGGGATGGCAGAACCATCTCAGAGAGGCCCCTACCGTTACGAGAACACATTCTTCTGATCACTTTCTGTCTGACATTCAAAGAAGGCCATACTTGAAATGACAGCGATATGTGGGGTCATTTTTCCCATAGTTAGTACTTAGTTGATTGCACTGACTATTAAGTCCCACTGGATAAGTGTCTGCTAAATTACTCAAATTGTAAAAGTAAATATTTCCACAGTGGTGAAACATGGCCAATCCTCTGCCAGCTGTCAGCCTGGCTGTTGATATAACAGAACACAAGGTGAAGCTATTATCCCTACTTAAGAAAAGGCTACCTGAGCTGTTACACGATGGAAACAGTGTTGAAGTTGACGTACAACGGGTTTAAGTGGTGATCTCTCTCGCTCTCATTTAGCGAGCGAGTGTCAGAGCGGAAGACCGCCTACTCGGAGGGAAACGTTTCTCACTGTGCTGTATCTGTGTGTTATAGGTACAGTCAGGCACATCTCACAATAAGGCGCCAACTCCAACAGCAGTCACTCATTTAAATTGGCCTCTGCCAAACTGCCGAACATTTATCAGGAGTGAATTAATCCCATTTCCAGACTGATGGATAAACGTGGCCTTCGTTAGCCGATACGGAAAGACAGGGAGAAAACTCACGACGCATTGGCTTAATCGTGCAACCAATCATCTCCCACAGACAGATACTTTACTCAGTCAGGTCACTCCCACTGGGGCCAAATTTAAATTCATAATGTATCAGCCTTTAATGCGCTGTGTGTAATAGCCTGATACACAGCGGTGTAACTTACTTAAGTAAAAATACTTTAAAGTACTACTTAAGTAGTTTTTTGGGGTGTATCTGTACTTTACGTTATTATTTATATTTTGGACAACTTTTACATGGAAAGTTTTAAGTTCCTGGGCGTACACAACATACAGACAAACTGAAAGGGTGGTGAAGAAGGCGCAACAGCGCAACCTCAGGAGGCTGAAGAAATGTGGCTTGTCACCTAAAACCCTGACAAACTTTTACAGATGCACAATTGAGAGCATACTGTCGGGCCGTATCACCGCCTGGTACGGCAACTGCTCCGCCCTCAACCGCAAGGCTCTCCAGAGGGTAGTGAGGTCTACACAGCACATCACCGGGGGCAGACTACCTGCCCTCCATGACACCTACAGCACCCGATGTCACAGGAAGGCCAAATTGTTAGATTACTTGTTAGATATTACTGCACTGTCGGCTAACCATGTGTATGTGACCAATACAATTTTTGATTTGATTAGATTTTTTAATTAAGGAATTTTAAATGATTTATACTTTTACTTTTGATACATAAGTATACTTTAAACTGAATACTTTTAGACTTTTACTCAAGTAGTATTTTACTGTGTGACTTTCACTTTTACTTGAGTAACTTTCTATTAAGGTATCTATACTTTTACTCAAGTAGTATTTTACTGTGTGACTTCCACTTTTTCTTGAGTAACTTTCTATTAAGGTATCTATACTTTTACTCAAGTAGTATTTTACTGTGTGACTTCCACTTTTTCTTGAGTAACTTTCTATTAAGGTATCTATACTTTTACTCAAGTATGACTTTTTCCACCACTGATGTTATATGCAGTCTGTAATAGCCTGGTATATACTGTGTACTATAGCCTGGTATACACTGTGTACTATAGCCTGGTGTATACTGTGTACTATAGCCTGGTGTATACTGTGTACTATAGCCTGGTATACACTGTGTACTATAGCCTGGTATACACTGTGTACTATAGCCTGGTATACACTGTGTACTATAGCCTGGTGTATACTGTGTACTATAGCCTGGTGTATACTGTGTACTATAGCCTGGTGTATACTGTGTACTATAGCCTGGTATACACTGTGTACTATAGCCTGGTATACACTGTGTACTATAGCCTGGTATACACTGTGTACTATAGCCTGGTATACACTGTGTACTATAGCCTGGTGTATACTGTGTGCTATAGCCTGGTATACACTGTGTACTATAGCCTGGTATACACTGTGTACTATAGCCTGGTGTATACTGTGTACTATAGCCTGGTGTACACTGTGTACTATAGCCTGGTGTATACTGTGTACTATAGCCTGGTATACACTGTGTACTATAGCCTGGTATACTGTGTGCCTATAGCTGTGTACTATAGCCTGGTATATACTGTGTACTATAGCCTGGTATACACTGTGTACTATAGCCTGGTGTATACTGTGTACTATAGCCTGGTATACACTGTGTACTATAGCCTGGTGTATACTGTGTACTATAGCCTGGTATACACTGTGTACTATAGCCTGGTGTATACTGTGTACTATAGCCTGGTATACACTGTGTACTATAGCCTATAGCCTGTGTGTATAGCCTGTGTACTATAGCCTGGTATATACTGTGTACTATAGCCTGGTATATACTGTGTACTATAGCCTGGTATATACTGTGTACTATAGCCTGGTGTATACTGTGTACTATAGCCTGGTATACACTGTGTACTATAGCCTGGTGTATACTGGTACTATAGCCTGTGTATACTATATAGCCTGGTGTATACTGTGTACTATAGCCTGGTGTATACTGTGTACTATAGCCTGGTATACACTGTGTACTATAGCCTGGTGTATACTGTGTACTATAGCCTGGTATACACTGTGTACTATAGCCTGGTGTATACTGTGTACTATAGCCTGGTGTATACTGTGTACTATAGCCTGGTATACACTGTGTACTATAGCCTGGTGTATACTGTGTACTATAGCCTGGTGTATACAGTGTACTATAGCCTGGTGTATACTGTGTACTATAGCCTGGTGTATACTGTGTACTATAGCCTGGTATACACTGTGTACTATAGCCTGGTGTATACTGTGTACTATAGCCTGGTGTATACTGTGTACTATAGCCTGGTATATACTGTGTATACTATAGCCTGGTGTATACTGTGTACTATAGCCTGGTGTATACTATAGTGTACTATAGCCTGGTGTATACTGTGTACTATAGCCTGGTGTATACTGTGTACTATAGCCTGGTATACACTGTGTACTATAGCCTGGTGTATACTGTGTACTATAGCCTGGTGTATACTGTGTACTATAGCCTGGTGTATACTGTGTACTATAGCCTGGTGTATACTGTGTACTATAGCCTGGTGTATACTGTGTACTATAGCCTGGTGTATACTGTGTACTATAGCCTGGTGTATACTGTGTACTATAGCCTGGTGTATACTGTGTACTATAGCCTGGTGTATACTGTGTACTATAGCCTGGTGTATACTGTGTACTATAGCCTGGTGTATACTGTGTACTATAGCCTGGTGTATACTGTGCACTATAGCCTGGTATATACTGTGTACTATAGCCTGGTGTATACTGTGTACTATAGCCTGGTGTATACTGTGTACTATAGCCTGGTGTATACTGTGTACTATAGCCTGGTGTATACTGTGTACTATAGCCTGGTATACACTGTGTACTATAGCCTGGTGTATACTGTGTACTATAGCCTGGTGTATACTGTGTACTATAGCCTGGTGTATACTGTGTACTATAGCCTGGTGTATACTGTGTACTATAGCCTGGTGTATACTGTGTACTATAGCCTGGTGTATACAGTGTACTATAGCCTGGTGTATACTGTGCACTATAGCCTGGTGTATACTGTGTGCTATAGCCTGGTATATACTGTGTGCTATAGCCTGGTATATACTGTGTACTATAGCCTGGTATATACTGTGTACTATAGCCTGGTGTATACTGTGTACTATAGCCTGGTATATACTGTGTACTATAGCCTGGTATATACTGTGTGCTATAGCCTGGTATATACTGTGTACTATAGCCTGGTATATACTGTGTACTATAGCCTGGTATATACTGTGTACTATAGCCTGGTATATACTGTGTACTATAGCCTGGTATATACTGTGTACTATAGCCTATAGCCTGGTATATACACTGTGTACTATAGCCTGGTGTATACTGTGTACTATAGCCTGGTATATACTGTGTACTATAGCCTGGTATATACTGTGTGCTATAGCCTGGTATATACTGTGTACTATAGCCTGGTATATACTGTGTGCTATAGCCTGGTATATACTGTGTACTATAGCCTGGTGTATACTGTGTACTATAGCCTGGTATATACTGTGTGCTATAGCCTGGTATATACTGTGTACTATAGCCTGGTATATACTGTGTACTATAGCCTGGTGTATACTGTGTACTATAGCCTGGTGTATACTGTGTGCTATAGCCTGGTATATACTGTGTACTATAGCCTGGTGTATACTGTGTACTATAGCCTGGTGTATACTGTGCACTATAGCCTGGTATATACTGTGTACTATAGCCTGGTGTATACTGTGTACTATAGCCTGGTGTATACTGTGTACTATAGCCTGGTGTATACTGTGCACTATAGCCTGGTATATACTGTGTACTATAGCCTGGTGTATACTGTGTACTATAGCCTGGTATATACTGTGTGCTATAGCCTGGTATATACTGTGTACTATAGCCTGGTGTATACTGTGTACTATAGCCTGGTATATACTGTGTACTATAGCCTGGTGTATACTATGTGCTATAGCCTGGTATATACTGTGTACTATAGCCTGGTGTATACTGTGTGCTATAGCCTGGTGTATACTGTGTACTATAGCCTGGGGATGAGGTAAGGAGGGAATACATCACAAAGGAAGTTTGATTTATTGGTCTCCCCTTCAGTGGTGTAACTGTACAGCTCTACGCCCTGCAAAATTAGGCACACCATTGCCCCTTCAGACCAGAGTGGTGTAATACCATGTTAAATCATGTTTACCGTTGCCCCTTCAGACCAGTGTGGTGTAATGCCATGTTAAATCATGTTTACCGTTGCCCCTTCAGACCAGAGTGGTGTAATGCCATGTTAAATCATGTTTACCGTTGCCCCTTCAGACCAGAGTGGTGTAATGCCATGTTAAATCATGTTTACCGTTGCCCCTTCAGACCAGAGTGGTGTAATGCCATGTTAAATCATGTTTACCGTTGCCCCTTCAGACCAGAGTGGTGTAATGCCATGTTAAATCATGTTTACCGTTGCCCCTTCAGAGTGGTGTAATGCCATGTTAAATCATGTTTACCGTTGCCCCTTCAGACCAGTGTGGTGTAATGCCATGTTAAATCATGTTTACCGTTGCCCCTTCAGACCAGAGTGGTGTAATGCCATGTTAAATCATGTTTACCGTTGCCCCTTCAGACCAGTGTGGTGTAATGCCATGTTAAATCATGTTTACCGTTGCCCCTTCAGACCAGAGTGGTGTAATGCCATGTTAAATCATGTTTACCGTTGCCCGTCAGACCAGAGTGGTGTAATGCCATGTTAAATCATGTTTACCGTTGCCCCTTCAGACCAGAGTGGTGTAATGCCATGTTAAATCATGTTTACCGTTGCCCCTTCAGACCAGAGTGGTGTAATGCCATGTTAAATCATGTTTACCGTTGCCCCTTCAGAGTGGTGTAATACCATGTTAAATCATGTATACGGTTACCTTGGGATGCAGCCCCAGAGAGCTCTGGTCTTTGCAATTCACTATAGGCTGTCATTGCAAGTAAGAATCTGTTCTTTACTGACTTGCCTAGTTAAATAAAGATTAAATAAATAAATATGTGTTATTTTTCAATGTATACACACACACCTTGTTGTGGCTGGAGAGTCATGCCTAGCTGCAGAGCTAGGGGTGAAACAGCATCATTGGACATGGCTGGTTGCATACTGACTATGGGTGCCTACTACTGCATGCCACAACATGCTAGCGTGCTAAGCGCTAAGCTACAATCCAACAATCATTTAGAAATCCCCTCTGAAACATGCGAGGAGGGCTAGGCTAACCTTCCTCTGTGTTTATGAATGAGGCAGGGTAGGGTTGCTCTGGTTATGAACGAGGCAGGGCAAGGTTCATATTTGGGCAACCAAGGCACTTATTGTAGGTGTCAATACAATTGTTTGTGTGTTGTATATTGTACCTGCATCGACACTGCCTGGACCTGAATGGTCTCTGGTTGGGAAAAGAGCTGGGGGTCAGCTACACGCAGGGTGAACTGTCCACTCCTGGAACAATGCAACGACACAATACATACACACATTAGAGACAGAAAGAGACAGAGAGAGAGAGACAAAGAGAGAGAGAGAGAGAAAGAGAGAGAGAGAGAGAGAGAGAGAGAGAGAGAGAGAGAGAGAGAGAGAGAGAGAGAGAGAGAGAGAGAGAGAGAGGGAAACAGAGAGAGAGAGAGACAGAGAGAGACAGATAAATGGAGAGGGAACAGAGACAGAGAGAGAGACACAGAGAGAGAGAGAGAGAGAGAGAGAGAGAGAGAGAGAGAGAGAGAGAGAGAGAGAGAGAGAGAGAGAGAGAGAGAGAGAGAGAGGAAAAAGAAAGGAAGAAACATATATTGAGATGGAGAGACATTTCTTTCTCAGTATACTCACTTGGCCTGGTCCTTGTCGTGAGTGAAGCGGACCTGTCTGCTCTGTAGCTGTGCCCAGGAGAAGGTATCGTCACGGGACATCTCTATCTCCCTGCCCCCCTCTAGGACAACCATACGGCCTGTAGCAGGGGGCTGCAGCAGCTGGAAGACCAAGCTCTCTGGAGGGCTGGCAGGTCAACATTACATCAAAATAATTTGATAAATATCACAGATCATACTTTTAGCAGAGAGAAGGGTGGGATAAATTTAGTTCAGTCTCCTACCTGTCTTGATCCTGGGCAGAGAGTATGGTTGAGTCCAGGGGTTTAGTCCCTCCAATTGGTACCAGCAGAGAGCTACTGATATGCAGGGTTGGGGGCTGGCTGTTAGCTGGATGGAGGGAGGAAATGAATAAGGAGAGGGAAGAGGTAGGGAGGGGGAGGGAGGGAGGGAGGGGGAAAGAGCAAGAAAGAGAGGGATGGTAGAAGAGGGAGGAAGAAAAGGAGGGAGGGAGATAAGAGTCCCGAGTGTCCTACGATAAGTTTACAATGAATGAAGAAATGTTCTGTCACATTATTGGCGTCCCCCAGGGCTCTGTACTAGGTCCTGTTTAATGTATCACTACTCATGTTCCCCAGGGCTCTGTACTAGGTCCTCTTTAATGTATCACTACTCATGTTCCCCAGGGCTCTGTACTAGGTCCTCTTTAATGTCTCACTATTGGTGTTCCCCAGGGCTCTGTACTAGGTCCCCTTAAATGTCTCACTACTGGTGTCCTCCAGGGCTCTGTACTAGGTCCCCTTAAATGTCTCACTACTGGTGTCCTCCAGGGCTCTGTATTAGGTCCTCTTTAATGTCCCACTACTGGTGTCCCCCAGGGCTCTGTACTAGGTCCTCTTTAATTTCTCACTATTGGTGTCCCCAGGGTTCTGTACTAGGTCCTCTTTAATGTCCCGCTACTGGTGTCCCCCAGGGCTCTGTACTAGGTCTGTTGGGTGAGGTTTATGACCTCCCCATAAATACATTTTCCCCTTTTCTCTCCACTCAGAATGGACTCTTGGAAAGCCCTTTGCTAACATAGAGAGAGTATGGTAACATCAAAAGGTTGGGGAATGGAACAATATGTCTCTTTCTCAACCAGTTGAAAGTGTCCGTTGGTACTTAAAGAATATTCTGTCAGATCAGTTGTCGTCTGGGACATTATATCTGATGACAGGACAACATCAATTGTATCTTGGAAAGTCTACACATTCTATTCACATGGAATTGCTGTGCAATTTAAATGTTTAAATATGAAACTATTTGTGAAAAGATTAAATGTAATTTTAGCTTCTAAATGAGAGAATTGTTTTCATGAGTAAACTTATGCTCACTCAGTGGTCACGCCCAAGTGAACAGACTTTTTTTGAGAACTATGAAACACGCCCTTCTCTCCCCCAGTACAAAAGCCCGTTGACGGAAGTAAACTTTAGTTCCTGATGACGTGAGAACTGGAGTCAATACATTTAAAAGGGCTCATTTCAATGTAGAGGTGGTGATCACCACGCTGGAATGGTGAAGTTTGACTAGACGAACCAGAATACAGCATGAGTTGATTATGGCAACTTGTTATGAACTATGAATGATTATTCACTAAAGAAGTTATACATCCTAGACATCGAGTTATCAGCTGCAGCTGTAAACGTACGTGGCCTAGAAAAGGACAGACAATCTCTGAAGAACGACAGCGTACTTCAACGTATCCGCTCTACAACACTTTGACCAGAAAGATTCTTCAAAGGACAATGGCGATTTCTGCTAGGTAAACCAGTCTTCCATCTTCGACCCATCTTTCGAAGTGCAGCGCAGAGTAAATATATATATTTTTTCTTTTCTGAATGGCCGGTTATTAGAATGCATAAGATTCTGTATTTACGGTAGCATAGCTTCTCAAGGTCTGATAGAGATTCAGTCCCTTTGTCCCTCAGTCTTCCGGCTCTTTCATTCAAACCCAACCCCCTTCCTTTGTGTAACCAGCCGTCATACCGGGTTAACCCACTAGGGGCTTTTTATGACATGATTAGTAATCGATGTGTGATCTATCCTATGTATATATACATATATATATATGTATTTTTTGTGTGATTATTTAGGTCTTCAGTAGATACATAATTAAGCCAATTTGTGTATTGATGATTCAATTTATAAGCTAGGGTTTGTGCAGATAACCAAGAATTTACGATAATCCGAATGAGACCAATCGAGGTGACAATTAATAATTGAGTGTTGTTGATATAAAAGATCTTCAGATTTTAAGACAGTGGATTCGGGAGATAACCACTCTATATAAATGAATGCTTCCGTGGTGCCCTGGTTTAATTGTTGCATGGTTTAATTCAATCACGTAATCAATTCAATGTTAGGAGATCGATTTGATAAAATAGCATGTCATAAAATTTAATCAGTCAGAGACACAACACTGGTATCCCCCAGGGCTTGGTACTAGGTCCTCTCCGGTTCTGTCTACTGGTGTCCGCCAGGGCATGGTACTAGGTCCTCTCCTGTTCTGTCTACTGGTATCCCCCAGGGCTTGGTACTAGTTACTCTCCTGTTCTGTCTACTGGTGTCCCCTAGGGCATGGCACTAGGTCCTCTCCTGTTTTCTCTACATGTATACACCAGAGCTTACCATGGCAAGTCCTGCTCTTCTTGTCACTATAGAAACCGTTTCCACAGTCTGGAGTACAGTATCCATCTCTTAGGTAAGTGTTCAGTCTGCACACGGTGCAGCGACCCATCCCCTCACACTCCACACAGTCAGCTGAGCATGCTGGTTAACAGGAAGAGAAAAAACAACACAATAAGTGTGACTTAACCAGAAGCTCAGTTATGATGATTGACAGCCTCAATAGGGTCTGTATGTAAACTGGGCTGAAACTAGAAAAAACAAAACAACACTTTCAACAACAAAAAACGACTGAAAACCCCTGTTTGTTCTAAACGAAGAGTATTATGTGTATCTTTCTACGTTTACATCATTATGACATCACGTTTTATGTATGTCTCTGCATATGTTTGAATAAACCTAAACAGAGCTGCATAGAGTGAATGATTACACGGTTAAAATATGATGGAGTAATTGTAAACTCTTAATTGAAGAAAATGTTACTCTGCCACAGAGTAACATTTGGTCCCAGTCTACAAAGAGTAAAACTCACTCTGCCGCAGAGTAACATTTGGTCCCAGTCTACAAAGAGTAAAACTCACTCTGCCGCAGAGTAACATTTGGTCCCAGTCTACAAAGAGTAAAACTCACTCTGCCGCAGAGTAACATTTGGTCCCAGTCTACAAAGAGTAAAACTCACTCTGCCACAGAGTAACATTTGGTCCCAGTCTACAAAGAGTAAAACTCACTCTGCCACAGAGTAACATTTGGTCCCAGTCTAAAAAGAGTAAAACTCACTCTGGCAACAGAGTTATTTTTTACAGAGTGGTATTTATACTCAATTTAGTGTTGATATTTAACTCTGAGTCACTGCGTTTCATTCTGTACGGTATTCATTGAAAATAACTATGTTATTTTATTTTTTTAACTCTCCGCAGTGTCGTTCAATATTCTTGAGTTAATTATTTTGAGTATTGTTTACCCTCACAACATAATCGCAAGAGTTAATTCAACTCTTGCGGAGTCAAACTCAACACTATTTGGGGGTTTATATGGTCCCATTTAAAGTTGCATGCAATATGACATCCAATCTCTATTGGTTTATCTATTCATTTATGAGGAAGGATTGTTCAGCAAGTTCACATCACCCACAACATACAATCAGAACGCATGTCAGAGCAGGGAGGAGGGAACTATTGTTATGCAAACAGGAACAGCCTTCTCCTCGGTAACGGTTGCAATACATCCAACCATTTACAGATTAGGTTAGTTGAGGGAAAATGGATATTCTATATCATTGTGTAGTAGTACATTTAAAAAATAGCCCATGTACATGATTAAACACAGATACTGAAACAAACAATAACAAAAAATATGCCCGCAACAGTGGACAATTAATGTCCCTCCCACATATGTGGATACAAGGATTTAACTTCCTGTCTCTGGCTACTCTTAATAGAGTTCAAGTGACTCAGTCCCAATCCAGTTATAAACACTATGTTTTTACTCTGTGATTTCAACTCTCTTTGATTTACTGTGTAGTCTTACGTGTACATAGCTTCAGAGAGGAGTCCAAGAAGAATGTCCTCCCACACTCCAACACACAGTGGCCCTGCAGGGTGGAATAAGGAGTCTGGCATCGCCCACACTGGCCTGGCCCGTGGCACACTTCACAGTGTTCATCACAACCTGGCGCACAGATAGAAAGAGAGAGAGAGAGAGACCGAGAGAGAGAGGGGACATGGACATTGACAGAGAGAGTGAGGGGATAGAGACATTGATAGAGAGAGAAAAGGGACAGAGAAATTGACAGAGAGAGAGCGAGAGAGAGAGATAGAGAGAAAGAGGGGACATTGACAGAATGAGAGAGGGGACATTGACAGAATAAGAGAGGGGGCATTGACAGAATAAGAGAGGGGACAATGAGAGAACATAACACAGGTTAGAAGGTAAAACTGACTTAAAACAGACAACACTGAAAGATGTAATTGTTAAACAATCATTCTATTCAGGCACTTACTGAGGCATCTCTCCCCATTCTGGTAGGACCCTGGGGAGCAGCCCTGGGTGCAGAGTCCATCCTGAAGAACGTGTCCTTCCATGCACTGTAGACAATCTGTACGCAGAGGACCCTCGCACTCATTACAGCTCCAATCACACTCTGGAGGAGAGAGTGAGGGAGGGAGGGAGGGGTTAGGAAAGAAGAGAAAGGAGAGAAGAGTAGGGGGAGAGAAAGAGAGACATCGACAGAAACAGATAAACAGAAAGAGAGTGTCAGAATGAGCAAGAGAGAGACCGACTCAGTGAGCACAGCCTTGCTATTGAGAGAAGAGAGAGACCGACTCAGTGAGCACAGCCTTGCTATTGAGAGAAGAGAGAGACCGACTCAGTGAGCACAGCCTTGCTATTGAGAGAAGAGAGAGACCGACTCAGTGAGCACAGCCTTGCTATTGAGAGAAGAGAGAGACCGACTCAGTGAGCACAGCCTTGCTATTGAGAGAAGAGAGAGAAGGCCACCGTAGGCAGACCTGGCTCTCAAGAGAAAACAGGCTATGTGCACACTGCCCACAATTTGAAAACAAATCCAATCTTGATAAACTCCCATATCTATTAAATGAAATACCACAGTGTGTCACTTCAGCAGAAAGATGTGTGAGCTGTTGCCACAAGAAAAGGGCAACCAGTGGAGCAGAAACACCATTGTAAAAACAACCTATTGTATATTTATTGGTTGAACTATTTGCACATTGTTACAGCACTGTATACACCCAATAACATTACATTTGAAATGTCTATATTCTTTAAAAACATACTTTCTGATTGTTTATTTTCCTTGCTTATTTCCCTTTTTGTTTATTATCTATTTAACTTGCTTTGGCAATGTAAACATGTGTTCCCATGCCAATAAAGCCCTTTGAATTGAATTGAGAGAGACAGACTAAAAGAGGAAGTGAAAACAGACTCCTGAGAAACATTCTTATTAAACTCCTGATGACTAAATACTGATGACTAAGTTCTAATGACTAAGTCCTGATGACTAAGTCCTGATGACTAAGTTCTGATGACTAAGTCCTGATGACTAAATCCTGATGACTAAGTCCTGATGACTAAGTCCTGATGACTAAATCCTGATGACTAAGTCCTGATGACAAAGTCCTAATGATTAAGATCTGATGACTAAGTCCTAATAACTAATCCCATCACAACACCATCACCTATTGAAGCCTGACAGTTCTGACAGCTGACACACTGTAACTCAGGAGTCTTCAACAAAAACAACACCTCTTCTCTCTCTCTGTGTCTCCTTTTCTCTCTCTCTCTTTTTCTCTCTTTTTCTCTTTTTTCTCTCTCTCTCTCTCTCTCTCTCTTTCTCTCTGTCTCCTCTTCTCTCTCTGTGTCTCCTTTTCTCTCCCTCTCTCTCTCTCTCTCTCTCTCTCTCTCTCTCTCTCTCTCTCTCTCTCTCTCTCTCTCTCTCTCTCTCTCTCTCTCTCTCTCTCTCTGTCTAATTTTCTCTCTCTCTCTCTCTCTCTCTCTCTGTCTCTTCTGTCTCTCTCGGCTAATTTCTCATTCTGTGTCCTCACAGAGAGACACCTCCCTCATCATCCTATTACATCCCAGACTGACAGGGCAACATCAATAACAAAAATAACAATAACAACGACAACACAGTCTGACGCTGCACCGTCTCTCTACCTTGCCAGGTTTACCCAGGGTTCAGGGGATCTTCCAGGTAGCAAGGTTGTGTGTGTGTGTGTAACTTGCTCAGGGGATAAACAGTGTTGATTGTATTGACTGACTGGCTGCTGTGTTGAAACACCTGCTGAGATACTATCCAGCCACCGATCACACACACACGCACGCACGCACACACACGCACGCACACACACACGCGCACACTCACACACGCATGCGCACACACACATGCACGCAAACGCACAAACACACCCTTAAGCACATATGCAAACACAAAACACACACACCTCTTCACGGCTCCCTGAATGGTAGGAAATGAACTCCCTCCCTCTCTGTAGTACTTATCTAATTCTGTCAGCAGAGTGGGAAGTGCTTTTATACCTGAGGGGCGGAGCTGATTTTGCTTGACAAAAACCTGATTACGTTATTTCACCACAGATAAAGGAGCCGCTGAGGCCCGCTAGCAAACAGCAGTCATATCCTCCTAAAACACTGTTGTTGTTGTTGCTGTTGCTGCTGATGCTGTTGTTGTTTATGTTGTTGCTGTTTTTGTTGTTTATGTTGTTGTTTATGTGGGTGCTGTTGTTGTCTATGTTTTTGTTATTGTTGTTTATGCTGTTGTTGTTGTTGCTGTTGTTGTTGTTTATGTTGTTGCTGTTGTTGTTGTTTATGTTGGTGTTGTTGTTTATGTTGTTTTTGCTGCTGCTGCTGCTGCTGTTGTTGTTGTTTAAGTTGGTTTTGTTGTTATTGTTGTTGTTGTTGTTGCTGTTGTTGTTTATGTTGTTGTTGTTGTTTATGTTGGTGTTGTTGTTGCTGTTGTTGTTGGTGCTGTTGTTGTTTAAGTTGGTTTTGTTGTTGCTGCTGTTGTTGTTTATGTTGGTGTTATTGTTTATGTTGTTGTTGCTGTTGTTGTTGTTTATGTTGTTGTTGTTGTTTATGTTGGTGTTGTTGGTGCTGTTGTTGTCTGAATTTAGGTGAGGATTTCTCCTTTGTGCCACTAACCCAGATATACTGTAGTCTATCTTGAGCTTTTTAATACCTTGATGATTAGAAATATGTATGTGAAGCATAATCCTTCTACCTCTGATGTTCAGTAGGTCTACTTTACCTCTAGGGCTCTGTACTAGGTCCCCTTAAATGTTACTGTCAGGTCTAAATGTTACTTTACCTCTAGGGCTCTGTACTAGGTCCCCTTAAATGGATGGTGGTGTTGAGGTAGTACTGATGGGCACAGCTGTCGTACTGTTCTGTCTCTATGGGCTGGGGTTAAGGTTAGGGTTACTGTCAGGTCTACTGTACCTCTACCTCTGAGGTAGTACTGATGGGCACAGCTGTCGTACTGTTCTGTCTCTATGGGCTGGGGTTAAGGTTAGGGTTACTGTCAGGTCTAATGTACCTCTACCTCTGAGGTAGTACTGATGGGCACAGCTGTCGTACTGTTCTGTCTCTATGGGCTGGGGTTAAGGTTAGGGTTACTGTCAGGTCTACTTTACCTCTACCTCTGAGGTAGTACTGATGGGCACAGCTGTCGTACTGTTCTGTCTCTATGGGCTGGGGTTAAGGTTAGGATTACTGTCAGGTCTACTGTACCTCTACCTCTGAGGTAGTACTGATGGGCACAGCTGTCGTACTGTTCTGTCTCTATGGGCTGGGGTTAAGGTTAGGGTTACTGTCAACAGTCTATGGGCTTTACCTCTACCTCTGAGGTAGTACTGATGGGCACAGCTGTCGTACTGTTCTGTCTCTATGGGCTGGGATTAAGGTTAGGATTACTGTCAGGTCTACTTTACCTCTACCTCTGAGGTAGTACTGATGGGCACAGCTGTCGTACTGTTCTGTCTCTATGGGCTGGGGTTAAGGTTAGGATTACTGTCAGGTCTAATGTACCTCTACCTCTGAGGTAGTACTGATGGGCACAGCTGTCGTACTGTTCTGTCTCTATGGGCTGGGGTTAAGGTTAGGATTACTGTCAGGTCTAATGTACCTCTACCTCTGAGGTAGTACTGATGGGCACAGCTGTCGTACTGTTCTGTCTCTATGGGCTGGGGTTAAGGTTAGGGTTACTGTCAGGTCTACTGTACCTCTACCTCTGAGGTAGTACTGATGGGCACAGCTGTCGTACTGTTCTGTCTCTATGGGCTGGGGTTAAGGTTAGGGTTACTGTCAGGTCTACTGTACCTCTACCTCTGAGGTAGTACTGATGGGCACAGCTGTCGTACTGTTCTGTCTCTATGGGCTGGGGTTAAGGTTAGGGTTACTGTCAGGTCTACTTTACCTCTACCTCTGAGGTTAGTACTGATGGGCACAGCTGTCGTACTGTTCTGTCTCTATGGGCTGGGGTTAAGGTTAGGGTTACTGTCAGGTCTACTGTACCTCTACCTCTGAGGTAGTACTGATGGGCACAGCTGTCGTACTGTTCTGTCTCTATGGGCTGGGGTTAAGGTTAGGGTTACTGTCAGGTCTACTGTACCTCTACCTCTGAGGTAGTACTGATGGGCACAGCTGTCGTACTGTTCTGTCTCTATGGGCTGGGGTTAAGGTTAGGGTTACTGTCAGGTCTAATGTACCTCTACCTCTGAGGTAGTACTGATGGGCACAGCTGTCGTACTGTTCTGTCTCTATGGGCTGGGGTTAAGGTTAGGGTTACTGTCAGGTCTACTGTACCTCTGTAAGTGCGGATGGTGGTGTTGAGGTAGTACTGATGGGCACAGCTGTCATACTGTTCTGTCTCTATGGGCTGGGGTTAAGGTTAGGGTTACTGTCAGGTCTACTGTACCTCTGCAAGTGCGGATGGTGGTGTTGAGGTAGTACTGATGGGCACAGCTGTCGTACTGTTCTGTCTCTATGGGCTGGGGTTAAGGTTAGGGTTACTGTCAGGTCTACTGTACCTCTACAAGTGCGGATGGTGGTGTTGAGGTAGTACTGATGGGCACAGCTGTCGTACTGACACTCCCCGAACATCAGAACCTTGCCTGGGTCACGGCACGACGTACACACTCCTCCCGTCTCACAGGATAGACACTGGCTGCCACACGCTGAAAAACACCGTTCATCATGATGTTAAAGATGGAGATGAAGAGACAGGGGCCATATGGAAAAACCCCAGCAGGACACAGTGGAAATAAACAATGTTAGCCTGGTAAATGTAGTCTACAGGTCTGTAAAACCTGTTAAAGATGGAGATGAAGAGACAGGGTCCATATGGAAAAACCCCAGCAGGACACAGTGGAAGTAAACAATGTTAGCCTGGTAAATGTAGTCTACAGGTCTGTAAAACCTGGGTGGAGGCAGAAAACATTTTTTTTTTACCTCTGCAGCGTCTGTCTCCTTCGGCATAGTAACCCAGTGGGCAGGTGGGGGCACACAGCCCTGAGGCCAACAGAAAGTTGGGGGCGGGACAGGAAGTACAAGACAGAGGCCCCTCCCCACTGCAGCCCTCACAGGAAGCATGGCATCCTGGGAGAAATAAACAGCAAGGACTGGAATGAAATGTAATGATCCAATGTATTGGCAGGAATAAAACCATGCAGGAAAACAAGAAGATGGGATGTAAGTGAAGCATGTTTATTGTTGACGTTTCAGCTCTTTCTCAAGACAGGTCTCTATAAACCGTGTAGACAAATGTGTATCATTTTGGGATTTCTGAGAGTTTTACAGAACAATGAAATGCATAAACAGTATACACAGTTACATCCTTCCAATGTATGGAAGGTTAAATAGAACCTAAGTCCAGCCTTTTCTAGGTTAAATAAAACCTAAGTCCAGTCGTTTCTAGGTTAAATAAA